>NW_006159547.1:6756314-6775594 GCF_000334495.1 Tupaia belangeri chinensis | reverse complement strand
TTTAAGCCACTGGGTCTGTGACTCAAACCGCGGTCGACTACATGGGAGTCCAGTGGCAAAGCCATTACACTAACTGCTGGTCCCAAGGTGAATAGTTCTAACATGGAAAAACTTGAACGAAGGTAGGGGGGAGATATTCCACAAACACTTATAATACATTCAGGCTCACCCCTCTTGACTATCGAAATTTTTTATAGAAAAAAACTCCTCAAAATACATAATATATAACACATAAAAATTGAAATACAAGTATAGTCCTTAAAAGTCACTTTTTTAGCATGGTATAGGCATATAAATTGATGAAGTAACAATGTAAGGTGGTTTCAGTAGTAAAGTTGATTTTATTCAGTTTAGAAAAAAGTATGTTTATATGTTTATATATCCAGTATGATGGTTATTAACATTCAGAAATAGCATCTTGACCAAATAAGTAAGGAAAAGTTGAAAATAGCCAGAATTCAATAACATTCAATAACAACCTTATCTTTTTTTTTTTTTGGAGAGGTTTTTGCTATAGGGTGCGTGCACTCGCCAGAAAGATACAGAGAGACAGAAAGTTAGAAATCACCCCCTGGACAGGTGGCCACACCACAGTCCCCTCTCCTCCATTCTCCTCTCGGGATCTTGGGCACGCACACATGCCTGGCATGAGTTTAAGCCACCCGGTCCAGGACTCGAATTGCAGTCTACTACATGGGAGTCCAGCGACAAAGCCATTACACCAACTGCTGGTCCCAACAACCTTATCTTAATACCATTAAAAATGTTAAAAGTTGACATAAATAGAATCTACTCCAAAACCTGTGTAAATGTCTATTCTTCTAAATGTAAAAGTTGAAAAACACAGTCATAACATTCAGCAGTTGTGTTCAAATCATTCAAACCAAAAGTTTTGTCTTAAAAATTCCCATGGAAAAAATATTAATGATATTTTGCAGAGTCTTGATGATTTCAGAAGCAAAAACTAAAAATTGAAATGAAACAAGGCATTTTATATCTGGTTTTATTGAATGTAAATCTGTCTTTGCTAGGTTCCTTTACCCCAAGACAGGGAAATCTGCATAATGCTGGTTTCAGATGTAACTGACACTCAAGGGTAAGAAGAATTCTACATCATGTTTCATTCTATTTACAAGTTTCTCACAATGATAAGGAATAAAAATATATCAAGTACTGTATTTACCATCTTCCTCAGTCAGTATACTTATGGGTGAACTCCGAAGTCCTTCACCTTTGAGTGTACTAGCAGACACCTCAATTGTATATTGGGTATATTTCTTCAGTCCTAAATAAAAATAAGACAAGTAAGTTACTTACAAAATGCCCTTTAGGGAACCAGCAGTTAGCGTAATGGCTATGTCGCTGGACTCCCACGTAGTCGACCGTGGTTTGCGTCTTGGACCTGGTGGCTTAAAACTCACGCCGGGCACGTGTGCATGCGTGCCCAAGATCCCAAGAGGAGAATGGAGGAGAAGGGATTGCAGCGTGACCATCCCCCCTGGGGGGTGATTTCTCACTTTCTGTCTCTATGTCTCTCTCTGTCTGGCTGGCGAGCGCACGCGCCCTATAGTGAAAATCTCTCCAAAAAAAAAAAAATACCCTTTAATAATTTGCAAGAGATGAACTATAAAATGGCTTTCAACTCAACAATCTTTCAAAAACGAAAACTAACTGAAAAAGTAGGTCCTTGGCAATAGTATTGAAATACTGCAGAAAAGGATTGAACTAGAGTATTCTTTCACGTGACCTGCTATAAACTCCTAAATTATTTAATGAAAAGACAGAACTGTCATCCCTTATTTAAAAATAATTATACTTCAACCATTTGTAACGTAACATTCAGTTAATATTTTGTGTTTATACTAGCAACATAAATGTAAATATCCAATGTTATGTTTGTTCTTTTACCTTTAATGTTTTGGGTCAAAGAGGTTGTATTTATAGTTCTCTCCTCATTTCCATTATTTCTCTTGAGATAAATTGTATATTTTTGTATGAAGTACTGTATTTACCATCTTCCTCAGTCAGTATACTTATGGGTGAACTCCGAAGTCCTTCACCTTTGAGTGTACTAGCAGACACCTCAATTGTATATTGGGTATATTTCTTCAGTCCTAAATAAAAATAAGACAAGTAAGTTACTTACAAAATGCCCTTTAGGGAACCAGCAGTTAGCGTAATGGCTATGTCGCTGGACTCCCACGTAGTCGACCGTGGTTTGCGTCTTGGACCTGGTGGCTTAAAACTCACGCCGGGCACGTGTGCATGCGTGCCCAAGATCCCAAGAGGAGAATGGAGGAGAAGGGATTGCAGCGTGACCATCCCCCCTGGGGGGTGATTTCTCACTTTCTGTCTCTATGTCTCTCTCTGTCTGGCTGGCGAGCGCACGCGCCCTATAGTGAAAATCTCTCCAAAAAAAAAAAAATACCCTTTAATAATTTGCAAGAGATGAACTATAAAATGGCTTTCAACTCAACAATCTTTCAAAAACGAAAACTAACTGAAAAAGTAGGTCCTTGGCAATAGTATTGAAATACTGCAGAAAAGGATTGAACTAGAGTATTCTTTCACGTGACCTGCTATAAACTCCTAAATTATTTAATGAAAAGACAGAACTGTCATCCCTTATTTAAAAATAATTATACTTCAACCATTTGTAACGTAACATTCAGTTAATATTTTGTGTTTATACTAGCAACATAAATGTAAATATCCAATGTTATGTTTGTTCTTTTACCTTTAATGTTTTGGGTCAAAGAGGTTGTATTTATAGTTCTCTCCTCATTTCCATTATTTCTCTTGAGATAAATTGTATATTTTTGTATGATCCCATTGGGATTACTTGGGGGGAGGAATGATAGTTCAATCTCTCCAGAAGAAATATTTTTGTAAGTAATATTTTCTGGTGCACTATCAGGCACTAGAAGAAACAAAAATAAAAATACATAAAATGATTTCATCCTGAAAATCTATTCTGCTAAAATTTTCACAAATATGCAGTAAGTCATTTATACAAACATTTACTAAATTGTAATTGTAATAAACATCCTAAATGGAGTAAGGTGTCAGTAAATTATAGCACTTGCAACTCTATTACACATTTCATCTCAAAAGGAAATGCATGCTATGATTCTACAGAATAACACTTAGAAAATTATATATTTACTAAAAGTCTTACAACCATAATAAGCTATTGGGTTGACTGAAAATTCATGATATACTTTTTCTGTTTTTGTATGCAAAAATGCATCATGACTTGCCTCACAACCCAGTATCTTGCTTTCTAGGATACACAGATGCAGGAGAGAAAACTGGAAAACACTAGGGAAAAAATGATTCTATCCTTCATTAACAATAA
This sequence comes from Tupaia belangeri chinensis, assembly GCF_000334495.1. Taxonomy (NCBI): domain Eukaryota; kingdom Metazoa; phylum Chordata; class Mammalia; order Scandentia; family Tupaiidae; genus Tupaia; species Tupaia belangeri. Next base: position 6,772,236 of record NW_006159547.1, on the reverse strand, counting down.
TATTAAAAAGGTTAATAGATTAGTTTTGGTTCACAACCAGTTCTATGACAAGGTAAAGAATACCCTCCTACCCTGCTTAAATTTAAGAATGCAAAGTATGATCTGGCAGCAAAATTATCTCCTAAGAAAACCATTAAATGATATACTATTTTTCCTTATCTAATAATGTTCTTGTACTGAATGAAATGTTTATCAAATGTTTCTCTCTATATATCCTGTTGGGTTATCATAAAAGTCATGACGTATTTTTGGATAGAAAAACAGAAAAAATACATCATGACTTTTCCAATAAAGCTATTGGATTGCAATTCCAGCAAAATATGCCCTAAACTGAATGAATATCTTACTTAAAATAACTAATACTTTGTGAAACATTAAAACAAATTTTCTTTTAAAAATTATTTATTCATTTATTTATTTTTAATTTGACAGAAAGAGACACAGAGAAAGAGAGAGACAGACAGAGAGAGAGAGAGTGGAAGTAAGAAAGCAAGCCACCAGGTCCAGGACTCAAACTGTGGTCAGCCATGTGGTTGTGTCCAGCGCCTTAACCACCATGCCACCTGCTGGTCCCCTTAAAAAAATTTTCTTTAAGAACTTACAAACTGACAAAAAAAGTTAGAAGTCAGTGGTGACCAAAAACAAAAACAAAAAGGAAAATCTTGAGAGGCAATCTTATACTAAAGTCAACTTTGCATTGGACAGTACTAGTTAATTCTGGTGACTTTGTGTTTCTCATATTAATACCTGTGTACAGTACCAGAGAAAGTATAAAAAATCCTGTGTCACTTGAAGGAAAAAGGGATACATTTGCATAAAGAGCTATTACACCAAAACAATGCAGCTTCAACCAAGGACAGCTGGAACAGCTCTAGGGGACACCTTAAATTCTTTTGCAGGTCCATAGAATTCCATGAGCATGGTAACTCCTAGATTTAGTTTAGTGAATGAGGATTGAGAAACAAATCCACCATGAAGAAAGGACAAAAATGAAACTGATTTCTCTTGCCACTCCTCTGGGTGGAGATGTGGAAAAGGACAAAGAAATTATGCTGCTTTGGAACTATAAGCCAATGTCCTTAAATTTACTCGACTTGAATCCATGATATCTATATAACCTGATAAAAACCACTACTGCAGAGTTTAAGTATAAATTAAATTGTGGTCCTGAGTTGCTGATACTCAGTAGCAAGTAGAAAAATACTTCTCTTTTTAATCCTCATCCAACGTAATCTTATGCATCATTAATATCTCTATGCAAAGGTAACTTCCTCACTGAGGCCTTTTCTCAGTCTTCATATCAGCCCTTTGAATGCTCTATAAACTTTTCTATACTTGACCTTTTTTATTTTCACAAAATTTACTACTATCATAATTCACAATTTTATTTTTTACTGACTTACTTTCTGTGACTTATCTAGAATGTTAGTTTTAGGAAGGTAGGAATTTTGTCTTGTTTATATTAATCTATCCTACTTAGTACAATGATAGTAGATGGCATAGAATCCCTAAAATGAATGAATAAATATGTTCAATACTATATAGAATATATTAAGAACAAGAGAAAAACTCATACATAGTTAAGAAAAAGAAAGATTGGATTGAAAAAGTCATTTAATTGTAAGAAAAAAGAATTAGTGAATTTATGCTTGAATTTCATAACTCAGTATAACCTTATTTTGAAAAATTCCCATTGGAATTTGTTAAGTTGTCCCTCTAGGGTTGTCTGCCTACCACCAGTAGTCAGAATATAAATATGTATCACTAACCCCAGAAGGATAACCTTTGCATTTTTATTCATTTATCCTTCAGGGATTAACAAGTGCAGCTCTTCAGGGAAATAAAGCAAGACAGACTTGATGACTTACTGATTTTGGAGAGTGATGATGTACTTAGAATTTTCTGAACTAGTGCAGAGTGTTTTCAATGGTGAGAATATTTTGTAAATAGATAATTTATGAATAAAAACTAATTATTATAATCAGTTGGAAAAGCTAAATCTATTTAAAATCTAAAATTAGAAATTATTAGAAATAAAAAAGTAAGTGTCCTTGAGTATGTCAAAAGATGGCTGTTGGGAATACATAGTTTTGATGTATGTAGACAAATTTTTAAATGCTCTTTACAAACACAAGTAAACTTATAATAAATTTCTACAATAGTTTCAGTCAACATCTAAGTTACTATCCATGGGTGAACACTGCCCCAAATGAGACATATTCAAGGCATTTTAAAGTCTTACTATAAAGAAAACTATGTCTTAAAAAGGAAAGGCAATATGTATAGATCATCAAAAGTTTAATTTGTATAGAAACTTCTTTAAATTATTTTTGTGACTACTGTATCCTAAGAATAAGACAATAAACCCTAATCTCAAATTTGTTTGTAAACTATACATTTTATGACTACACATACACACAAGATCAATCTTTTATTGATCTTCCCTGCTTGAATACAAGAGTATTTTTTTTCCAATTATCACTAAACTTTGGTTTTCTAAATAATACAAGGCATTTGAACAAATAACTTATCCCCATTTGTATTAACAGTACTAACACATCACTTTATTTTTTGTGAAACAATATCAAACAGTGGGCCCTTGGTTTTGTTTTTTTTTTTTTTTTATAAGAGTAAAAGATGTATCACACATCACTTTATTTTTTGTGAAACAATATCTAACAGTGGGCCCTTGTTTTTGTTTTGTTTTGTTTTTTTTATAAGAGTAAAAGATGTATTTGTTGCATTTAATAAGATTATTGAGCTCTGGGCACAGAATGTTATTCTTAAAAATATCCTGCTTCAAACGATACCTTGAGATTTCTCAAATCTCTATCTTCCTCCATTGACAACAGAGCTAGAGTTGGTGTGCAACAGAAGCAAACATAGTCTCAGGAAAATCATTAATGTGCATTCCATTAACTACCATTCCCAACCGGACAGAAAATACTCAGACCTGAGACTGCTCTAATGTATGGTAGAGAGCTGGAAGTCCAGAAGGATGAACATTGAGCTCTATACTGTTTTGTAAGGCCCTTTTTTTTTCTTTTTTTTTTATTCTGAGGAGACTACCTAGACAAACTAATTACACCCACACAAATAAATGAGTTAGTACATCCTGAATTAAGTTTTTTCCCTCTGCTTTTTTTTTTCTAGCTAGTTCAGGGGCCTATTAAACAAGCTCTGATATGGAGGTCAGGAGGCCTTCTCTCAAGCTCAGCCTTACTATTCATCTGTTCTGAGTTAGAGGTGGGTTTACTCATGTAGTTATATGTTTCGTCACCTGTAAAATGAAGGGTTCTATATGTTTTCTATTATACCTTCCAAAGATAAAATTGTCATTTTAAATTAGATCTCAAATTAAATTCTTATATTTACTTAAGGTTTATTATCCCTGCCTTAGAATTTAGCTCATACAGACAATGAACAGAAATTAATTATACTTTTTAAATACTAGTAAAATCTTATATGCATATAATAACCAGTAAGCAAAAATGTTTTATAATCTTCGTTATTAAAATAGGGTGTCCTTGATGCTGTACCACTTGCGTAGTAAAGTATCGAATTAACCATTCATGAATAGAGCGATTCTTTAACATCACAAGGGGCTCTTTGAAACTTATTACTTTTTTTCTTCATGCTGTGCAGGGCCTAAACAGGAAAATATTATTGCAATATAAGCAGAAAGTTCCTAGATATATTTTAGAATTTACCAGATTTACTCATGGCTTCCAAGATAGCGCATATTATGAAAGGGAAATGGGCTGTGGAGTCATATGCGTTTAGGTTTCAATTGCAGCTTTGCCACTTACCAGCTGATTGACTCTAAGCAATTAAATACTCACTAACTAATACAAACTTTAGCAGGACAGAAAATTGTCTCTTCTCCATTCCATAATTCCCATTAGGGTCTAGCATATTGTAAGCATTTGCTGAATATCCGTGGAAAGAATGACCCTCTCAGAGCGTAAGTTTTCCATTAGAAAAAAAAGATAATAATTTAGTCCTTTTATATAGAGTTGAAAGTAAAATCTGTATGGGAGTTACTAGCAGAGCCTTAGTAGGTGCTCAAAATATGTCTGCTTCTTTCCTTGACCCAACGTAAAATAAAACGGAGTCACAGGCCAGCCGGAAGCATCGTCATGGTTAGGGTGGCTAGATCCCACATGATCAACTACACAATTTAAGTCCTGACCAAACATTCTGTTATTGTGGGGACATGTGAACACCTGCCTAAAATCCTGGAAGGAGGGAGAGATGGAGAAGAGATTATGATCTGACCGTCCCCCATAGGAGATGCTTTCTCACTGTCTCTCTCTGTCTCTCTCTCCCATGAGTACACACACCCTCTGGCAAATTAAGAGGAAAAAAAACAGCCACTAAAGAGTCAATATTTTTCTCAAAAACACTTGTGTTAGGTATAACATCTATTAAAATAATGAAATATTTTAATATATAGTTTAGTAACAATCGAGTTCTATGATAAGGGATAACTTTGCTTTCCCATGGAATGTGCACATGTATGTGTGGTTCTCTCTGTATTGTGATACTTCTGACTCAGTCTCCCAAACAGCTGAGACCACAAGCACACATCACAATGCCTAGTTCTTTCAGTGAGGATCTCACTGTGTTGCCCAGGCGATCTCATGCTCAGATCCTCCTACCTTCAGAGTTACTGGGACTACAGAGGCACACAGAACTGTACCTGGTTTTTTAGGCTGGGCTGGGTCTCAAACCCGAACCTCCCATGTAGCCTTAGCCTACTGAGTGGTAGTCCACAGATCCTACTGTGCCTGGACCTAAGGAATAACTCTAGATGATATAACACACTTCTTTCTTCTTTCTTCTTCTTTCTTCTTCTTTCTTCTTTCTTCTTCTTTCTTCTTCTTTCTTCTTCTTTCCTCCTCCTCTTCTTCTTCTTCTCCTCCTCCTCCTCCTCCCCCCTCCTCTCCTCCCTTTCGCTCCTTCTTCTTCTTCTTCTTCTTTCTCTTTTTTTGGAGAGTTTTTGTTATAGGGCACATGCGATCACCAGAGAGATAGAGACAGAGTGGGAAAATCATCCCCTAGGGTGAATGGCCAAGCCACGGTCCCTTTCCTCTATTCTCCTCTCAGGGTCTTGGACATACATGCACATGCGCCCAGCATGAGTTTGGAGTTGCCAGGTCAGGGACTCAAACCACGGTTCAATCAGTGGGAGTCACGGTTCAATCAGTGGGAGTCCAGCAACGTAACCCTTACGACATCTGCTGGTTCTCCTTTCTTCACTTTTATTTCTGCTACTGCTATTCTCTATGGGCATTTTTGTGTCATCTATTGTATTATGTTTTGAAGTTTCAAGGGGAAACTTTCACGCAAAACAAGTTGCTTTTCATTTCTAGATCCTCAAGGACAATGACAAAACCTCACATATAGTAACTGGATGGACCAAATATAATTGCTTCTGTTATTCTTTGAAGTCATAAATGACCAAACAGCAGCATTTATGAGCTCAAAGAATGACAGTAGCTAGTCTATTGGGTTGTTGGAAAACTCATGACATTTTTTCCCTGTTTTTCTATGAAAAATGCATCACTTTTCTGACAACTCAATATAAATATTTATTTTACATGTACAGATAAAACAGCAACTTCTGTTTAGTTCTTAATTCTCAGCACACAGTGCAGAATTGGCCTAATGGTTATGCCTCTACTATATGAACCATATGCTATTTACTCCAGCATCACTAAAACACAATTAATTCCTTGTACTCATCATACCCTTTAGATGATATATTTCTTTCCCAATCACCTAAGACTTCTAGCAGCCTCCACACTGCTCATTAAGATCCATTCAAATACTCCTTCATAGCTTCTCCTGACATGCCACTTTCGTGCTCCCACATTGAACCACTATCTATACACAGAACTCATTAGAGTCTAAGACTCTATTGCAATGAGTAGGTCTCTCCTTTAACCTAACTTGAAAGCAAGTAGTTATTCAACCCAAAGTTTACAGGTACATTGAAATAACCTTTAGTTTCTCAAGGTCTTTCACTAGAAAAATTCCCTTTTTTAAAAAAAAAAGTTTACTTCTTTCTTCAATGTAATATAAACAAGATTATAATAATAACATAGAAAAATTTTTTAAGTTTATTTCTTTCTTCAAATGGCACAAAAAGGTGTGGTATTATCTGTTGAAGATATTTCGTAGTTTTATCAAGAGTACCTAGGGAGAAATGTTCACCTGTTGAAATATCCATTTTGTAATACAAATAATAATGTGGTTGAATGTATGGAAGAAAATGAAATGAAAATAAATAAATAAATAAATAATAAACAAGATTATGAAAATAATATATAAAAAAATTAAGTTTATTTCTTTCTTTCAAGACAGAAAGAAAGAAGCCATCACCCTCAATAGGGTCTCACATCATAACTCCCCTGCCTTTCCACCAGCCTTCCCAGCCAGTCAGGATCTCGGCTACATGGTACCAGGCATGTACAGGTCTATTAGGAAACCTAACACATGTTCCAGCTTGGATCCAGCTTCACTTGAGCAGGTCCTCACCACTGCACTACAAGATGGCCCAAATTCACCAATTCTATTAGGCATTCTGTTGTATGTAAATCATACTTTAAAAACTTGCACAGCAAGCTTTTTCTCATACTTCTGCCAAAAAAAAGCAAATACATTTCTGGATTATACAAAACAGAATAACAAGGGGTTTTAGGTTATGTAAAACATAATATAGCAACTGTCAGCTATGTTTACTACATCATTATGTATTATTAAACAAACGAAAAGCAAAACGTACCAGTTTCAGAAGTCCTTACAGAAAGAAAAGAAGATGATTGATTGCCATGCCCAAATCTGGTGTATGACCTTACAGAAATGTTATAGAGGGTATAAGGTTTTAAGCCTCTTAAAATGATGCTTGTTGTTGAGGTGTTCTTTGTAAATAATGTATCCATATTTTCATAGAGGACTTCATAAGCAACAATAATCCCATTGGGCTTCTCAGGTGGTGACCACCTTAACATTATTTCATTTGCAGTAACATCAATAATGTCAACATCTTGAGGTGATGATTCTGGTTCTGAAGGAAGAAAACAAAACTTTCAATACAACGTATTTTCATACTTGTTGCTTCAGACACTGAAGTTGGCATGAGTTAAAGGCACTAAGTTTGCACCACTTTACTATTTTTATTAAAACTGCACTTGCTGAGTCAGCAGGGGATGCAGTAGTGAGGGCTCTGGATCCCACATGGCTAAGTCCATGGTTTGAGTTTCAGATGTGGTGACTTGAAAGGCACACCAGAAACATGTGGGTGCATGCCCAAAATTCCGAGAGGAAAGTAGAGGAGAAGGATTGCAACATGGCCATCCCCTGTGGAGGATGATCTCTCCCTCTCCCTCTGCCTTTTTCTGACTCTTTCTCTCCCAACCCCATCCAACCCCCACCTGTGATGAGCACATATGCCCTAAGGCAAAAATCTAAAACAAACAAACAACAAACAAAATCAAAAATCAAAAAAAAAAAAAAATGGCACCTGCTATTCTTACCATCTTCTGGAGTTCTCACAAAAATGTCATTTTCTTCTGACAAAGAACTTTCTCCAACGTGGGTTGAGGCAGCCACTCTCATTTTATATCTTGCATATTTCTTTAATCCTATAAAGACAACAGGCAATTTATTTAACATTTTAAAAATAATATTCCTGGATTAGCGCCATATAAAATAGCTAGTGAAAATCATTTATCTGGGGTACTGGCTAAGTCAGCTTCCATGTATTCCCAGTCTCTCCAAATTCCTTAGATTCAAGAGACTTTCCATGGTCACGATGTCTGAGTTGCTTCCTAAAATGTTGTTTGAAAAAAAAATCCTCAGCTGAAAAGTAACTTTTGGCACACTATAAAAGGTAAAGTTGACTTGGCACAAATACCACGTCAGCTGAATTACTTCGGCTGCTTTCCACATTCATTCATTCAAGTTTTCAATAATGAATTATTTTCATGTACTTGAAGTAATATACCCTGGGTTAAGTCAATTTATTGTGAATAAGTAGAATTAAAAAAGTATACATTTAATCAAGTAATTTCTGCAAGTATTTTTAAAGATATTTATGATAGCCTAGAACAACAAAATCTGGAATGTCGCAGCATGCATAGTGCAGTGTTTACGGCATAGAGAGATGCATATTTCCCATCATAATTGGACTGTAGAAAAAAAAAAAACACAACTTTTTGTTCTACCTGTTATGAGAAAGCTGTTATCTATAGTAGTCATCTGGAATGCTCTGTTTGTATCCAGTTCCATTGCATATATTGTATAGTGAGTTATTTTCCCATTGGGATATTCTGGAGGATCCCAATATAGCAAAATAGATGAAGAGCTAATATTTTTATAGTTTATAATTTGAATGGAGCTTGGCACTTGAAAAGAAGAATGAATAATTAATATGAATGAAAAGATTAAGTCTTATAGAGTGCAAGAACAATACTTGCAGGAGATTGTTTCAGAGGAAATACATTCTTACCTTGCTCACGTGTCCTAATGTGGAGAACTGTTGGTGGTCCTTCTCCCATGATGGTGAAAGCAGATACACTAATCATGTGCTCAGTGAAAGGTACAAGTCTCCTGATAACGTAAGACAGCTGTTCAGCAGCAATGTCAGTGATATACTGATTCCTCGTAGTTACTATTTGAAATCAGTTTAAAAAAAAAAAAGTGTTTGGCTTCACAGTCAAAATTATTTTTGCTCACACAGTGAAATTTTAAACCTGATTTTTCATTACTCATTAATCTCTCCATGCATTCCTCTGTATAAAAGTTAGATATGTATAAATAATAACTACAGGAAGGATTGAATTTAAAGATCACGGTGAATACTATTATGAGTTCCAAATGCTCTACAACAATGTCTATAAACATTTTCTGGTCATAACATATTTTTGCTAGCTGTTATATAATATTCTGGAATGGGAGATTAGTGTTTTGAGATAATAACTTTCTAAAAGAGATTTACTAGGATTTTGCTGGGAAAAAAAAAACACTCAGTGATAATATAAAATTGAACCATTATAAATAAATACTAAATTTTAATAAAACACTTAAAAATGGAAGCTATATTTGAATTCAAAATTCACCACATACTCACTACACCCAATAATTCTTTGAAGCAAACAAACTTGGATAACTGACATAAATATTCTAAAAGAGGAATTTAGATGTTACATACTTATTCAAAAGTAAAACTTCCAAGTTCTTAAGTAACAATTAGGCCAAACTTGAAGTATTTAAAGGAACACTCATATCAGAAATTGTGGACCTCTTAAATTTTAGTGTTTTCCAGTTTTCTTTGCAGAAGAAAAACGTATCAGTCCATGGAAAAAACATGTATGTAATCTATTTTTTTCCCTAAACTTACTATAAATAGAATAATATAAAACACTATTAACTTGGAATAGGACAAATACCAAATCAGAGAAAAGATAATAAAATATACTTCTCACTTGAAATTTTGGAAAAACTAGAGAAATTATATAGATCCGTGTCATCTAGTCAAGAATTTTTAATTTGCTATATATGGCATTCTCCTTTCAGAAACAAAAAGATAGATCCTGAAGAACAAGTGTAGATGCTAATGACATCACCACATCGCTGGGGTTACCTACACCTGTTTCTCACCCTATGCACTAGAGTTGTAACTTTCTGACCTATTTACCTTTAGTGACATTTAGAAACCTATTAGTCAAAAGTGCAGAGAGTGTGAGGCCTGTAAATGATTTGAAGATATGTTAATCCCTTCCCGTCACACCTGCTTTGGCAACTGTAATAACTGATTGTCTATGCAGCTTGGCCAGAGACTCTAGGGTGCTACTTTCTCTAGGAAGAAGGTCAAATGGGTTAGAAAGGGCCAGCTCCAGCCTGTGTGGCATTTCCATTTGCTGCATGAGGTTATCCGACAGTTAAAAAAAGTCTGACTCCAGCTCATGGGCCATTAATAATAAGGTTGAACTCTAAACTAAGGTTCATATCTGTGCTAGCTGCTGCTGGTGGTTTAAATGCACTTTATAGAAAATTAAAATTTTACCTACCAACTGGTGAATTCTGGTCTTCAGCTCTATTTCTTACAGGAAAGTTATTATTTGGATGACTGTTATACATAAATGAAGCAAGTGATTCCAGGTCTGAAGACATCTCTGCTGATCCCTCATATAATCCCACCATTGGCTCTACTTTGTTCACCATGTCTGGAGCTATGGGGTCTTTTATAAACTGTAATTAAAAGTAGACATTTACAAAGACTGCTTGTGACAGTTATGCTTAATAACTTAAAGGCAGTGATAGTTTCAAAAACTTGTAACATTGGAATTATGCTCTTATTAAAAGATAATGTTAATTTCATGTCTATATTTACATTTAGAGATTTCATTCTCAAGCTTCTAAAACCCTGTATCATTGAAATCACTCTGTAGTTTAAGAGATTAGTCTATTACTTTGGGCAGAAGCAGAAACTTGAGTCTGACTTGAGCTAGTTTCCTTATTATAAGGTTAGACAGCCTCATGCAAAGGCTTCATGACTGAAATATTTTAACTACTAACCTCTCCCAAAAGATATGTTCTAGGCATTCTTAATTATTAAAATATTTTGTTTCAGTATCTATGCATCTACATTTGTATATCAAGTATGAGAGGCCTTTATGCCTACTTGATATATATCATGACAGTAATTTATCAACAATCAACTGAAGTTATAAATAAGAATAAAACCATGGTACTATAATTAAGTGAAGTTACAGACAAGAATAAAACTACCAGGGTTCAGGGCACAGATATCTAAGGTTCTGGACCTAAGGAATATTTTAAGAAACTGCAATTGTTCTTAGATCCCATAATGTAATTTACACATGTCAAGTTCACCAAAGTGGCAGATATTGAACTGAAACCATCAGGAGCAAGTTATGGATGTATACAGTAGCAGTTTTCATTGGTATAACAAAATGACTCTCCCTTCTCAATTCCACCCATTATAATTGACTGAAACACATACTAGAAAAAAAGGTGTTTTGACCAAATAATACCAGACATTTGTGTAGAATGTCAACTTTGGAAATAAAACAGAACATTAAACGAAGGAAACATGGTCTTAAGACATCTAACCAAGAACTTTGTAGACTTCCTAAATTCTAATTAGAACATGCCAGTCAACATAGGCTTTGGAGATAAAGGAAATGTGAATATGTTCTTCGTATTAGATAATACCAAGATGGTTTTGGCAATTTTGTTAGTTGTAATCATGGCATTAGTGAAAGGATGAAAATGTTCATGAATTTTAGAGATTCATTCTTAGGCACATAAAAGCAAAAGGACATAAAGTCTGAAATTTATTTTAAATAAACCTGCAGCAGCAGCAGCACCATAAGAACCTGCTGAGGCAAGAATGGCAGAATGTCATTAATTACTAAATGCAGGTGGAGAGTATATGAGGCTTATTATACTCTCTTATACCTGTTTGAAATTTTTTTAAATAAAACAGTTTTGGGAAAAAATGTTGCAAAAATTACTTTCTTTTAGTGAATTTGTTTTCAAGTTCTACTTAACAATCCACCACCAAAACCCTTTTTAAAATGTATGTCACCCGTTATCAATTTCATGCCCTTATAGTGTCAGAATTTATAATTAATTCATAATAGGGATTTCAGTTGGCTTTAAGTTTGGGTACACCTGCCTTTTTAATTACCTTAAAAGTTTTGGGGCTCTCTTCACACCTAGAGGCAAGAGCAGGTTTTCTATTTTAATCTATTCAAAGCACTTAGTATTAAAAAACAAAAACAAAAACAAAAACAAAAACAAAAAAAAACAGAAGAAAATAAAGTAGATACTCAGGAAGGCAAGAAGTTTTAGGGCTGTTCAATTAATTTAACTATTAGGAAGGCAGATTTTTTTTTTTAGAGGTTTTTGCTACAGGGCACGTGCACTCACCAGACAGACAGAGACAAAGAGACAGAAAGCGAGAAATCACACCCCCACAGGGGGGATGGCCGCGCCCAGTGTGAGTTTAAGCCACCAGGTCCGGGACTCGAACCATGATCGACCTTGTGGGAGTCCAGCGACATAGCTAACTGCTGGTTAGCATCATGCTAACTGCTGGTCCCAGGAAGGCAGATTTTTAAGATACTACCTTTTATGAGAAATGAAAGAATAAAGAAATGATGTAAAAAAACAAAAAAAATTCCAGCTCTCCCAATGGTATTTATAAAATAAAATCATCTGAATCTTGTTATACCATTAGAAGTGTTGTGGTAAAAAAAGGGAAACACCTATAAGACCTACTCTAAAAATTTTGTGATAAAAAAACTCTGGATAGGAAACCGTATAATGGGACAAGGTAAAAAGTCATCTCTCTTCCAACAGTTCATTTGAATTCTGCCTCCACAGAGATATCTGGGAGGGCATGAATTACAAACACATAATTCAGAGATGCTCTGGGATTCCAGTCAATAGTTTATGCCCACACCACACAGCTGTTTCCACTATCAATCAGTCAACCTTTGAGAATCTTCTGTGTACAAAGCACTATAGAAGAGACAGTGAAGCAGTACAAAGAATTTCCCCCTGAACTATGATTTTGTAAATCTCTCAATATTTTCTACCCTATGTCAGAAAAATTAATGTGCGTTAAACCATAGCAACCTATCAATTAGCTATGTTAAGCAACTCTGTTGACCAACTGCCAATTTAATGTAAGAGCTGAACTGAATACTTTTGACTGTGTATATTTCTCTCAAATCCGGTATTCATTGAAGAGACCTTCGTTCCATAAGTAGGACAAAAATTTAAATTAAAAATGCCTTAAGATAATTTACTTTATTGAGCATTAGGAATATAAATGGAATTAAACCTTAAGGATTTCTTTACCAAAACAGTAGATAGAATGATAAAATGTCTCCTAGGAAGTTTCCAAGCATATGTTAACCGTAAACTTTTCTTTTTACCAGTTCTTGATACCAACATAAATCATGGTAAAGTGTAGTGTATATTTTTTAAAGAATTATTTAACTTGTATTTATTTATTTATTAATTTATTTTGTGGAGAGGTTTTTTTCGCTATAGGGCACGTGCGCTTGCCAGACAGACAGAGAGAGACAGAAAGCGAGAAATCACCCCCCAGAGGGGATGGTCACGCCGCAATCCCTTCTCCTCCATTCTCCTCTCGGGATCCTGGACACGCACGCACATGTGCCCGGCATGAGTTTCAAGCCACTGGGTCTGGGATGCAAACCGTGGTCGACTATGTGGGAGTCCAGCAACATAGCCATTATGCTAACTGCTGGTTCCCTGTATTTATTTTAATTTAACCAGAGAGGGACAGAACGAGAGAGAGAGGGAGAGGAAGCCACCAGATCCAAGACTCGAACCATGGTTGGCCATGTGGAAATCCATCGCCCTTAACCACCATGCCACCCACCAGCCCCAAGTCTAGTCTATATTAAAATGTACAATAGAAGTGTTTCTTAAAAATAAGTCAAATGTTTCATTAATTCAATTCAACAGACCTTCACTGAGTCTCAATTAATAGATGTAATAAGAGCTTTTTTAAAAGTAAAATTTCATTCACTATAATGAAGATTAGAACATATGAACTCAAGTTGGTTTATTCAGGTGGATTTGGAATTGAACTCTAAAGACTTCTAATTCTTTCACGTAAATTCCAAGGATTCCTGGTAACATATGCAAGGCCTTTCATGTTGATGAATTGTGACATTCCCTAACTCAGGGTTCTCAACCATGGGTGATTTTGCTCTCCAGGAGACATTTGGTAATCTACACTGAGGCTGAGACATTTTCCCTGTCACAATTGGAAGGATGCTTTTAGAGGGCAGGGACCAGAAATGCTGCTGAACACCCTACAAAGTATAAGACACCTCTCCACAATTGGAACTTTTCTACTACAAAATGTCAGTAATGCTGTGGGTGAGAACTTTGGACTAATAATGTATCTAAAATCACAAAAATTGCCATAGGCTTTTTTCTCTTCCATTTTCCTAATTTTCCCTCCTGTTTGACTGTGCCCCTTCCCATTGTTCTCTTAAGTATTATTTCCAATAAATTATTGCTTTTTTTCTTCTTTGAAAAATATAATCTAATTTCTTTTCTTTTTTTTTTTTTTTTTTTACTAGGTTTTGCATTAGGGCATGTGTACTCACAAAGGAAAGCAAAGAGGCAGAGACAGAGAGGGAAAATGAGAAATCACCCCTTAGGGGGATGGCCATGCTGCAACTCTGTTTCCTCCATTCTCTTCCCAAGCCCTTCGTCATGCATGAACACACCCCAACATGATTTTGAAGCCAGCAAGTCCTGGACTCAAGTCACTGTTGGCCAAGTGGGAATCTAGTGACATAACTGCTACACCATTTCTGGTCCCATACTGTCTTTTGTTGTTTTTTAACAGAGATTTTTGCTATAGGGAGTGTGTGCTCACCAGAGAGACAGAGAGAAACAGAGAGACAAAAAGCAAGAAATCACCCCCTTAGCGGGGGATGGCCAGACTACAATTCCTTCTCCTCCATTCTCTTCTTGGGATTTTGGGCATGTGTGCACATGTACCTGGCATGAGTTTTAAGCCACCAGGTCCAGGACTCAAACCACAGTCTACTACATGGGAGTCCAGCAATGTAATCATTACACCATCTAATGTCTTTTTTAAAGAGGTAAAGTATAAGAAATATCAGTGACGGGGCTGGCAGGTGGCATGGTGGTTAAAGCACTGGACTCTGACATGGCTGATCGCATTTTGAGTCCTGGACCTGGTGGCTTTCTTTTTTGTTCTCTCTCTCTCTCTCTCTCTCTCTCTCTTTCTGGTCTAATAATAATAACAACAATAAATGGAATGAAATGAATAAATACTTCTTTAAAGAAAAAAATATTCATAACATCTGCACATTTGTGATAACCAGTAACATTTTGGGTGGTGTTGAAACTAATATTTTACTCTTGGGTTCTGCCCGCAGTCTTATTCCATAGCAATTGGCAAAACACTTAACTATCCTTTGTCTTATATTCACTAGTGACAAACTTCAATATACTAAGGGAATATGTTGAATAAAAAGATATCTCTGTATACATCTCAAAGCTTTGTAATACTAGGCAACAAAATGATGTCTAGTGGGAAAAAAAAAAAACGTCTTGGTCTACTAATAGAAGTAAATAATGAGATATAAGTGTAGAATAGAACTAAATTAACAGTCCATGGAGGGTTTTTCAGACTTCAGTCCAAGTGAAATGATGCTCTCCCCAAATTAATTTTATTCTTCTACTGTTTTGAAAGGAAGAAAATTAAACCAAAGGGGAAAATAATTTTGTTCAGTTTGGATCAAGTCAAACTCATTTTGAATACTATATTCAGTTGAGTAAGGAGATTGTTGACAAACTGAAAAATATACAGAGATGAACTATCCATGATATGAATGACCTAGAAAACATGACTAATGAAAAAGCGAAGATATCAAGCCTTAGGGAAAATTTGACCATTGTCTCAAGTGATAAATAGTTAAATTGTGTGATATTAACATTTCATATTAAAATTTGTCATGACTTTTCCAACAACCCAATGGGTCAAATATGTCTGTATTACCAATAACTTATTAGGCATGTTACACAGATGAGTTATCCATGATATGAATGACCTGGAAAACATGACTAATGAAAAACTGAGGATATCAAGCCTTAGGGAAAATTTGACCATTGTCTGTATCAATGATAAAGAGTTGAATTGTGTTATTAACATTTCTCCAAAGACTAACATTTTAAGCTACTATGTGCCAACTAGCTAAACACATTTTTTCATGTGATCTCACTTCATTATACCCCAAAGAGATATATATTACTATATCCACTTTATAGTCATTTGTTCAAGTTCACAAAACTAGTAATAGCAGAG
>NW_006159547.1:6714391-6756283 GCF_000334495.1 Tupaia belangeri chinensis | reverse complement strand
AGTGCACCACATTCTTTGTGCTAAATCTCACACACATAGCTACTATAATCTACTGTGTGGATCTAGAGAGTTGAGACTAACTGATAAACATTAAAGAGAAAATATTTTAGTTCAAAATAGTTAAAAAAACAGGATGATTATTTTTTCAAGGGTATGTTTTCTGGGCCTGACAGAGTGCCTAGAACTTCATAGTAACTTAATAAACAGAGGCTTGCAGATGAATAAAAAATACTTTAAAGCTTATAAAGTAGGAGCTACTTTTGTGGTACTATTGGGTCGTTGGAAAAGTCATGATGCATTTTTGCATAGAAAAACAGGAAAATACATCATGAATTTTCCAACAATGCAATGGGTCAAATATTTTACCAGAGGCTGTATTACTAATAATTTATTAGGCATGTTATACATACGTGCTGAGACTCATATACGACAGTTGAAGTACAAGTCTTCAAAACCTAAGAATTAATAATTCTAATGCTTTTTTCCAAAGAATATTTAAATATTGAAAATAAAATTTTATACCTATGAAGACGCGTTTAAGATCTATATCTTACAATAGCTTGTTCAAATAACCCCTATTTATTAAGAAATGAATAGATTATGAGGTATTACTGGGAAAAAAATTCCAAGTTCCAATAAGAATGATGAGATCAGATCAATTCTAGCACAGGATAATTATATTTCAATATTGTTTGAAGTTTCATCAATATGATAGGTGCAAATGATTACCAAAAAATGTTCGAGGGTGATAAAGCATTCACAACAAAAATAACACTTCCCTGTCCACACCTTCCGTATTCTAAGCCTTACTCCCTGGAAGCAACACATTTAACCATTTCTATTTTCAGTTCTTACAGTGTTTACTTCTAAACTCTCTATGCTCTTTTAAAACACAATTTAAGGGGGCCAGCAAGTGGTGTGGTGGGTAAGGTGCTGGACTCCTGCATTGCTGACTGTGGTTCAAGTCCTGGACCTCGTGGCTTGCTTTCTCACTTTTCCTTTCTCTTTCTAGTCAAATTTGAAAATAAATAATAATAACAAACAAAATTAAATAAGCCAAAAATAAATAAATAAAACTCAATTTAGAACCCATCAACATTTGGTTATGATAGTGAGGATTAGATTACAAAGTAGATACATGCACACCTTTGCCTCAGTTCTCAGTTCTCGTTGTATTAATTTCATGATGAAATAATATGTTTAAATCTTCATGGATTACTCTAAAAGGTGTATGAAAAATAAAACATTGGGTTACTGGAAAAGTCATGACATATTTTTTATGTTTTTCTATTTAAAAATGTGTCATAACTTTTCTGACTATCCAATAGTAGATAGGGAGAACATAGTGGTTGCACGTCAGGTGTCCCTCCACTATCCCTGTTGTTTAGATAATGGTTTACATTTTGTGTAATCTCCTCCCCTTGAGTTGAGTGGTACCTGTGACTTGCATATAACTCAAAGGATACAAAGCTGATGGGATATGATTCCCATGATTACATTACATTATATAGACTATTCTTGGTTGATGAAGTAAATGACCATGTGGGGAAAGCTCACATGACAAGGAACTGTAGAGGACCTCCAGGAACTAAAGTATTCTCCTGTCAAAAGCAAGTAAGAAGTCAAGTTTCTCTGTTCTATAGCCTAAAGGAAATAAAACTGTCAAAAGTCTGAGAGAGCCCAGAAGAAGATTCTTAAATGGTCAAGCCTCCAGATGAGAACACAGTTCAGCCAGTACTTTGAGTGCAGACTTAATAAGGCTCTAGGAAAGAACCCTTCCAAACTATGCCTGGACTCTTGACCAAAAGAAACTGAGAAAATACATAAAAATTGTTTTAAGCTGCCAAATTTGTGACAAATTGTTACATAACAATGGGAAAATAATACATGTTGAGTATCTCTTATCCAAAATATGAGCGACCAGAAGTGCATCAGATTTCAGGTTTAAATTTTTTTAATATTGTTATATACATAATGATATCTTGGAGATGGGAACCAAGTCTGAACAAATAATGAATGTGTTTCATGTACACTTTATACACATAGAATGAAGATAATTATATACAATATTTTTATATTGCAGCATTTAACTGTAACCCATCATATCAGGTCAGATGTGAAATTTTACAATTGTGGAATCATGTTGGTTCTCAAAATGTTTCAGATTTTGGAGCATTTTGGATTTGTGGGTTTTTTTGTTTTTTTTTTTTGATTCAGGATGCTCAACCTGTACAGTAAGATATCAACACTAGTTCAGACAAAAAACTGCAACTTTGGGCTTGGGGAGACACGGAAGTAAAATTAAAATATATGAAAGTCACACTGTGGAGGTATAAATAACTGACCCTAACTTTAATTGGCTATTAAGTGTTAAGAAATAACATAAGTCAGAGGTGAGCCAAAGGTTTCAAGTCTTTATGACAGAGAATAATGGTGACGTTATCCCAAAAGAGAAACATCAGACGTATAACAATGCTATAAATGCTTACTCTCAAAGCTTTCCAAACCACTGTCACTTAGACAACTATGAGGTCAAAATCCAGTCCAAGGGGAACCAGCAGTTAGCGTAATGGCTATGTCGCTGGATTCCCACATAGTCGACCGCGGTTCGTGTCCTGGACCCGGTGGCTTAAAACTCACGCCGGGCGCGTGTGCGTGCATGCCCAAGATCCCGAGAGGAGAATGGAGGAGAAGGGATTGCAGCATGACCATCCCCCCTGGGGGGTGATTTCTCGCATTCTGTCTCTATGTCTCTCTCTGTCTGTCTGGCGAGCACACGCGCCCTACAGTGAAAATCTCTCAAAAAAAAAAAACCCAGTCCAAGGAATTGAGGAATTCTAAACCTATAAATTGGTACTGGGGTTCAAATAGCCTCCCTTTAGACCTGGTTCTCAACACACTAAAACTATTAATTACCTAGATAGACTTTTCCTTCTGTGTGCTGCAAGAACCTTCATAGGTCATCATCACTGTCTCAAGATATCCATCTCGCATCTATTCTGCATCCCAATTGTACTGCCTTCTTCCCATCGTGATTCAGGACCTATTACCTGAAGAGGACTTTTTTTTTATCAGACAGGAGAAAATGAATTTAGATGTGATAAGTCCTGACAGAATCTATCTTTATAAAGAAGAATGAGAAAACAGTAGAAGAAGCTAGTTTGTGTGTGTGTGTGTGTTTTTAGAATTATTTATTTAATTTTATTTATTATCATTATTTTTTTTTTTTAATTTTACTAGAGAGAAAGAGAGAGAGGGAGAAAGAGAGAAAGTGAGTCACTGGGTCTGGGACTCAAATCACACAGTCATGTGGAAGTTCAGTGCCTTTAATCACCACGCCACCTGCTGGCCCCAAGAGGGCTATTTTTATATTTTCTTCATTTTTTTTTATTGTGCAAGACCAAAGTATTACAAAGTCACACTATATAAAAGCATGTGTATAGAAGCAATAGTGTCAAAAACTGACGTATAAGGCACAGAGGGACAGATTTGGAGGAGATAAGGACAGCTAAAAATATTTATCCACTGTATTTGGCCCTGAAGAGGTCATTGTTGACTTCTAACAAAATTTCAAGATTTAAAGAGTGGAGGGAGTGACATCTACTCTTTAAGAAGATTAATAGTGAATGTGAGAAAAAAAAAAAAAAGCTGTTATCCTAAGAGAGGTACCAAGGTCAAGGAAAAGAATGATAAAGGAATACAGCAAACCAGAAGTCTAATCTATTACTCTGTTTACTCCTGATGCTGTAAGATGGGTATACAGTCTCCATCACAGAAAGGAAGGAACCAAGTCTGAAAAAGTTGATTTGTCCATGGTCATGGACATACAGCACGGCAGAGCCAGGCTTAGGACTCAGATCTATTTGGATTAGAGCCTCTGCTATGTCTGTCTCCCAACATCAACCTCCTGAGATGTGAACCCAAACACTAGACACGTGGAAAAGCAGAAACAACAGACATGGGCCTGATCATGAAGAAAGATACCATCACAGAAACAAAGAGAAATATAATATCTCTTTTTATTGAGAAAAGTTAAGGAACTAATGTTGACTGTCAAGGAGGGCGAAAGGCCCAAGGCCAAGGTTAATAATCACAGATATTTAACGCAGCACTTACGGCATGCCTATGATAGTTCTAAGTCCTTTACACACATAAACCCATTAAAATCTAATTATTAACCTTTTGTTATAGAGGCTCTATAATCCCTCCATTAAAGAAAGGAAACCTAAGTTCAAAAAGGTCAGGTGAACCATCCCAAAGTTAACCCACCAATAATGGCAGAACCAGGATTTAAACCCAAGCATTCTGTCTCCTGGGTCTCTGTTCTTAATCTCTTGACTGTACAGCCCAGTACAGAACCAAATGAGGATCTTAAAGTCAGATGTGTGCAGCTACCAAATTCATATTCTCTCTACTATGTCACAAGGATTGTGGACCAGATAGAAACAGAATCGTAAAAAAGCCTCACAGAGCCTCTCTGCCGCAAGAGAAAAACAGGTGTGACTGGCTATTCAGTAGATGTCATTAGCAGAAGTAAGAAACCTGTCTCCTGGTCCTACGAAAACCAAGTATCTAATTTAAGACCTTCTCAGCAGGAGCAAAGGGTTAAGCTTTTGCCCTTTGCCTGAGTTGTCAACTAGAGTATCAGAGAAAGCATAATTCAACATCTTTTGCACACAGGAAAGGAGTCAACATAGGATTAAAACTTAACCGTGGGTTGGAAATGGCGAACCATTTGGAGTAATAAGTCCTGGGTGGCTAGAGTACACTGAGCACATGGTACGCTCAACTTGCAAGCAAGTGCCAGAAGTAGAGGAAGTCAGGGGCTAGAAATGGAGCGACAATATGTGTGAGGAAAATAATAGCGCAGAGTGAAGAAGCAGCAAATCTGAACCCAAACAGCAGAAGCCAGTTGCTGAACAGCCATCAGATATGAGGGTACTGCAAAAAGTTTGTGGAACAATGGAATTAAAATAAAAATTAATATTGGTGCAAAACAATTTGAAATCTATACTTTTTTTAGTCATAATACACATTTTTTTCTCTGGTTTTATTTTAAGTTTATTTATCTCTTCCATGAGTGAGAAAGACAAGAAAAGAGAGAGAAAGAGCAACAAAGACAAAAGGACAGCACTCCCGTTGAGGAAGAAAATGGTTAGGCAGACAGGGCAAATGGGGCAGACATGAGGGAACGCTGACCAAAAGGGGGAAGGGCCACTTGAGACCAGCCAACTGAACTAGATTTTTGAAAACCTAAATTCCTGTCCTCCCTATCACTTGTACCTCCAGACATAAGCTGTAAACCTCTGGCAGGGCACACAAAATAACAATTAGAGTCTAGGTCCAAGGATTTTTTTCCAGGTCCCACCATATTCTGAGAAGGAGATAATGGTCTTCTTGGACAAAGAGAGCTCATGACCTTTGTGTCCTCTCCAAAATTCGGAGAAAAATGACCAGACCTAGCTAACAGGCTACCTCCACCACAGGGAAATACATGCACTAACCCCTCTCTAGAACAAACCTGAACAGAGCCCTTCCTAACCAAAATAAAAACCCCACCTCAGTTCCTTGAGGTCTTCTCACTTGAGAACTCTTCTTTCATGCTGTGAAGGGCTTTCCTTCCTTCCACAATTCTAAGAAAACTTCACTTGCCTACCTACAACTATGTCTCTAATTATCCTGAGCTGTGGACAAGAACCAGCACTGTGCTCATCTGCCTCCCATCGCCCACTGATGCTGGGCCTGATAATCCCTACACCACCACCCACCAGCCCACCCTCAGCCTCCCTATCCCCAACCCCAAGTCACCAACAGAGTCCTAACACCACAATCCACTCCCAGCTTCTGCCAGCCTGTGTTACGAGCCTGAGTATGGCCAGCGCATACAGGAGGCCAGAATCTTCCCTGTGGGTCAGCCTCACAGAACCGCCTGGTTTACTGCTGCATGCATTTTCCATCAACAATCGGAAGATCCCTCATATGTTTCTAAAGGCCAGTGATTGCTGCACTGGTCCTAAATACTTATATTCTTTGTATGCTTCAGGGAGCAGGCAACGTCTGGATATGGCTAGCCTGGAAGTTTACAGGGTCAAAACAGTGAATACCTGACTATGTGAGGGGAATGAAGACAGTGAAGCAAAACCAGTGTGCATCTTCTAAAAGAAACAAAGAGGAAAACATAGACTGCTAGTGTGGACACAAGCAAACACATTGCAAATGATCCCTGTCCTCTTATTTTAAATTGACGAAATGATGTACATGTCTTTTATTTTATTAGGTGACTTCTTTAATCAAATGTATTTTTTTAAATGAGGCAGCTCTGAGAAATTAACTTCCCAAGACCAAATAGGACATAATCATTTGTCAACAACAGCTATTTAAATTACTGTGCCTTTCATTGGCAACTGTTCCAAATTGGGGGCACAGCTTTTGAAGGAATATTTAAATCATAACAGGAGTTTCTAAACAATTCATTACAGGAATTAGCATAATAATATTCACTTATGGAAATACCTTTAGTCCTGCTTAATTGCTCAATTAACATTTTTTCCTATGCTGCAAAAGAGTAATAGCACTTAACTAATAATATGTGTGCTGAAATAAAATACTATCAAACTGGAATATCAACATGGCCTAAATTTACTTCACTTTGTACTAGAAAGCTTATGTTTGAGTACTGGAAAATCTTCCAAATTATCAGTCAGAACTAGGCAGAAAAGGTTCACTAAGATGTGAAATGAAAGTGCAATACCTCATCTCTTCCTGTGAGCAAAGTATTTTCCAAAATTACTCCTGTCTCTGAAACCTGCACTTTTACACGGTATTGGTTAATGATTCCATTTGGTTGTCGTGGTTTCTTCCAAGTAATTCTTATTTGTGTGGCTTCTACCTCTACAGGTTGTAAATCAAACACGGCCCCTGGAATTGGGGGGGGGGGGCGACAATGAAGAAGAAAGGGAGAATTTAATAATACATTTTCAAATGAATAGAATTTCCAAATTCTTAGCTTGAAATTTAAGATATGCAAATGACATTAGAAAATGTAATTTATTCTCAAAATACAAATAAGAAGTGGTATAAGATAGATAATTTTCCTAAATCAGCATGTCATTACATTTGTTCAATGTTTTATTATTAATAAAAAATCATTTCCCTGAGAAGTTGCCTGTTTGTAGACGGTTAATACCCACTTGGATTCTTGAAGGTGTCATAAAAATTGTAACAGTGGGGACAGCAGGTGGCATGGTAGTTAAGGCACTGGATTCCCACATGGCTGACTGTGGTGTTAGTCTCAGACCCAGGGGCTTGAAATTCATGCTAGGCATGTGTGTGTGCAAGCCCAAAACCCTGAGGAATTGTGGCATGACCAACCCCTGTGTGGGGAGGTAATTTCTCACTTCCCCTCTCTACATCTCTCCATCTCTCTCCTCTCCAGTGATCTTATATTATATATATATATAATTTTTATATATATATATATAAAACAACAGATCAAAAACTAAACCCACAAGACTCTGAATGCATTGAAATGTAGTTGGTAAACGCAGTAAGGGTTGTCTTCTAAAGTATTAAATGAAATGATTTGAAAAGTTGATTCAGTTTTGTCTGATTTTTAAATTAATCATGAGTTTAAATTTCAGATGCTCTCACCTTTTGCAGTAGTAAAAAAAAATATAGGGACAAACTATCAATGGTTCTAAGACAAAGCATCAAATATACTAAAAGCAAATTCTAGTTAAAATGACACAAAAAAAATGACTACTAGGGAAACACCTAGTCCATAGAGGTAATGGACCAAGGATAAGCATGCCCTGGGCTTTTCACAGTGTTTCTTTTATAGTTCGTTGTGTGATTATAAATAGCCAATTCACCCCTCTAGCCCGGTTTTCTTATCTATAAAATGGATGTATCTTTCCTATTACTATACAAGGTTACCATAGGAATAAATTGTTTAAGAGAGCTCCTAAAATTTAGGTTCAAAAAAGAGAAAATATGACATTAAAATATGCCCTCTTATGATCAGACTGTAGTAACACATTATATTAATAATTTCCCTAAATAGAGATACTCAGCAGTCATAATGGCTTGGCATATTCCAGGTATAAGTTAGACATGTTGTGGAACAAGCAAGTGGTATGGTCGTTAAGGTGCTTAGACTCCCACATGTTTGACCAGGGTTCGGGTGCTAGATCCAGTGGCTTGAAAATTGCACTGGGCATGTGCATGCTGAAAATCCTGAGAGACTAAAGGATAAGGGATTGTGGCATGGCCAGCCCCCCACCCCGACCCTGGGAGGTGGTTTCTCACATTCTCTCACATTCACTCTCTCTCTCTCTCTCTCTCTCTCTCTCTCTCTGTCTCTGTCTCTTTCTGGCAAGCATATGCAGCCAATGGCCAAAACAAAAAAAAATAAAGGATGTGTTGTGTTTAAAGGGAATACAGGAGGTATGGTGGTTAAGGCAGCTGGATCCCACATGACCAACTGCGTGGTTCTAGTCATAGACCTGGTGGATTGAAAAACACACTGGGCACTTGTGTAAGCACCCAAAATCCTGGTAGGAGAATGGAAGAGAAGAGATTGCTGTGGGCCCTCCCCCAGAAAGTGATTTCTCACTTTCTTTCTCACACACTCTGCCTCTCTCTCCATGAAGTGTACATGCCCTATAACAAATGAACAACAACAACAACAAAAAAGGAATAAGACAACAGAAAGAAATTGAAAACTAATGTCACAATTTTCATAAATATAATTGATAACTAGTGAGTATGATTATACTTAAATTAACCATGTGGCAAGCTATAACTGTATAGCATTGTCATCCAACAGATTAAGTGCTTTTTCTTTGATCCATGAAGAAGTCAGTAAAGAAATCCCCTATATGTTGTAACAATATAAATATTTCTACAGGGACCAGCAGATGGTGTAATGGCTACGTTGCTAGAGTCCCATGTAGTGGACCGCAATTCGAGTCCCGGACTGGTGGCTCAAACTCAACACTGTGTGTGTGTGTGTGTGTGTGTGTGTGTGTGTGTGTGTGTGCTCCCAAGATCCTGAGAGGAGAATGGAGGAGAAGGGATTGCTGCATGGCCATTCTCCCTGGTGGGTGATTTGGATGATTTCTCGCTTTCTATCCCTCTGTCTCTCTCTGTCTTGCTGGCAAGTGCACGTGCCCTACAGCAAAAACCTCTCCAAATACATATATATATATATATATATTTTTTTTTCTACATGTTTGTTGACTTTTTGGTAACCAGATGGATGAATGAATGCTTTTGCTTTGAGAGCACATTATTTCATTATTGTGGTCCAGATTCTAGTGGTCACCCTGGACAAAACCTTTACTCAAAACTGGAAATTGAATATAACATAAATACATTTGAAATTTACTAATTCTTTGAATTTGCTTTTCTAGAAACCTTTTAGTCTATGTATATAGAAAGATAACATTTTCAGACTGATTTTCTCACAAGTGTTCTAATCTGACTAAAAAGCATGAATTGATCTTTGAAGGCTGAGTCAAGAGTTCTAGGCTAAGGCCTACCAGCACGGAGTCTCAAGTTTATCATTTAACCACTTTAGCATGCATCACCTGATGACTGTTCTAGGCGCTAGAGGGTAGCGGAGGAAGAATAAAGACCGACAAAGCCCTTTGCACAGGTCACCTCTTGTGCAAATTTTATTACAATATACTGTATCTAGATCTATGTTCTATCATCATATTTACTAATGTACACTTTTCAATGGTAGAGGAACTTTCCAATTAACTGTGTAGTATGATAATAACACAGCTATTTAAATAATAAAGCTTCCATTCTTCTTTCTTTTAAACTTTATTTTGGGGTTGCTAAGTAGATCAAAACCTTAGCCAGTATTGCATAGCACAAATCATGGAGAACATCTGGCATTTTTCCATTTAATTTGAACTGATGTAGACTCTTAACTGAAAAAAAAAATCAGCTTAATGACTACATTGATCAGATTAATCAGGCAGCTGAACTCTGCCTACTGGATAATAACTGAAATGGTCCATTCCATTTGATGCAAGCCTTAATATAATAGGATATTAGATTTTGCCCAATATAGCAGAAATAAAATTTATTTTGCTGTTTCTTATTTTGCTAAGCAAAAATAGTAGCAGACTTATTTTTTTACTTTTAATTTATATTTTTTAATATAACTTAATTATTACCCATGACACTAATACCAAAACTTAGTTTTAGTAAGGATTAAATGATTTGTATCATTCTACAATATACCTAAAACTTATAAAAGAACAATGACTGTAAACCTATCTTATTTTCTATGAAAGAAAAAGAAATCTTAAGGGATAAAGGAAATGGAGTAGACAGCATTGTTTCTTGTCTTTAGAAAGATACTTGATCTGTTACATTACAAATTATCCTGGAGAAACCAGAGAAGTGCGGATTAAATCAAATTCCTTTAATACTGATATAAAATTAACTAAAGAAAATCAAACACACAAGGCAATTATCCACAGGTCAGATCCATTCTGAAGATGCTGTCCACAGAGACTATCTAGGAGTCATTCTCAAGTCGATGCGACCATAATTTTTACTAATAAATGATAACAGATATGATTGGTTAAAAAATATTCCAAATGGTTTGAAGTTTTCAAATAAAAAACTATTACCTGACAAAGAAATAAAATGGGAACAAATGACATTGGGACAAAGGAGATAAATTAAAATAACTTCTTCCATTATTTTGCGAAGTACACTTTCATTAGAAGTAAATTTTGAAGGATTAAAAACATAAAAATCATTAATAACCTTGCAAAACACAAAACTGATAGACTCTCAGGGATGCCCTATAAAGATTTTACTACTCTGCAAAAAGTGGCCAGTTGAAATCGCTGAGAACGAAAGTCTTCACTACCATAATTAGTTATTTATTAGGGAGCATATATGAATTTTTGCAATTCACTCTTTATAAACCATGATGCTGAGCCTCCTTATAGGATATTTGACAACAGTGACAGAAAAGTTATGAGAGGATATTGAAGCAATGAAATTTACTTATTTCTTTTTTTTTTTTTGTACCCCATAGAAACAGTAAGAAAATGGTGTTGCTTGTATTAGAATTGTCTTATATGGAAATAGGTGCCTCTACTACATTTTGTAGCATGGGGGACTATTAAATTACCAGTTTTTTTCCCAAAATTATTGCTACTTCATGCCTATATAGAAATCTTCTCAGTAAGGCATATAAAGAAACCTTAGGAATTATATAGGAGAATGGCTGTAATGACAGGATGCTCATTTTCTTTGGTAATCTTCACTGTTTATCAGTCCTACTGTAATGTGATAATTTATATCATTTTCTATTAAGAGTTAAATTCAACACTTCTCTATGAATCTGGAGATTTACTAGAATCCCAGTTGTTTTTAAAAGTATTAAGTTGGGGGGACCAGCAGGTTACATGGAGGTTAAGGCAGCTGGATCCTATATGGCCAACCACATGGTTCAAATCCTAGATTCAAAGCCTTGAAAGACATACCAGGTGAGTGTGTGTGTATGCCCAAAGTCCCTGAGAGGAGAATGGAAGAAGCGAAGAGTTTGCAATATGGCCATGGCCATCCCCTGGTGGATGATTTCTCACTTTTACTATCTCTCTCTCTCTGGTGAATGCACATCCCCTGTGCAAATTTTAAAACAATAAAATAAAAAAATATTCAAGTTCCAAAAACAAGCTAGCTTTAATTATTTTTAAATAGACTATAGACTACTTTTAAATATGGAGAAAAATAGAATAACCCTAACTAGAATACAAAGAGTCCTGTTATATTAATAAATAAAGATAATCTAAAATTAATTTATCAATTTTTAATTGAAATTATATAATTCTAATGAACTGTTAGATTGTCCTCAAATAGTTTAAAGATCCCTTTATTGCAAAGTTTTAATTAATGAGACCAGTATTATTTATTATTTTCAGAAGCAGGAAGCTACATTTCTTGCATTTGCCAGAGTATCTGTTGAAGTTCTTCCTGAGGGTAAACTATCCCCAGAGAACTCCGCACCAACAGGCTGGCATGAGGAGGCAGGAACCATGCCACTCCTCCCTTGAGAGGAGCCCACCTCTAGCCACTAGGCTCCCTGAGAGCCACCAAGGGTATGGACTATATAGTGACTAGCTCAGGTAGGTAGTAGAATAAAACTCTGGACAAACTGACTTTTATATAGGGCAAACAGAGACACCAAATTCAATAGGATTTGGTGTGAGACATAACTTATGTGAAATATATTGAAAAATGTTGTAAATTCTACTTCTTGGCTCAGCTATAGTGAGGCAGGTGGTAGAGTGTCATTGCTTGATACTGGAGCCATATGGAAAGGCACTGGGTTCAGAACTCAGGTCAACCTAAGCACACTGTGAATGTCCTTGATACTTGCTGGCTGGAAAAGTTGAGAGAGGATTGAGGTGTGTCAAGATCCTACTAAGGGTACCTTTCTCTGTCTCTCTCTCTCTCAAGAAATAAACTTTTTCAAAATTATACTTGTTTTGTGAATTAAAACGCACAAATAAAGGAAAAAAATTTTTTGAAAAATTTTTGCTATAGGACGCGTGCACTCACCAGAGACAGAAACTAAGAAATCACCCCCATTGGGGGAATGCCATGCTACAATCCCATCTCCTCCATTCTCTTCTCAGGATTTGGGGCATGCACACACACACGCCCAGGGTGAGTTTCAAGCTGCCAGGGCTGGGACTTAAATCAGTCTACCAAGTTAGTGTCCAGCACCTTAACCACTATGCTACCTTCTGGCCCAGGAAATAAATTTTTAAATGATATCCAAAATAATCAATATGGCATTGCATGAGGCAATATATTACCTGTTTCCCTAATTTTGTCAAATGTTATAGAGCAAGGATGATGACAATAAACAATAATCTTAAATTGTAGATTCAGTTTATAACCTCTTAGATCAGCTGGGTTTGATTAAAAAGACAAAATTTTGGAATTTATTTAATTATATAACAAAAGAATAGAAATTGGTAGATATTTCACATTATTGGGTGGTTTGAATTTGTCCCCTAAAATTTCCTATGATAAAATTTGGTTGTCACAGGATTAAGAGGGTGAAAATGTAATCTGACTGACTGTGGAATTAAGAGGTAGCACTTTGAAAGGTGATTAGGAGTAAGGTAATCAGAGTGGAACCCCATAATTGAATCCTGGTATATTTATAGAACAGGGAACACAAACAGAGATACACACTTCTGTCCTTTCACCATGTGATGACATGTGCCACCTCAGGATACTGTGGGGAGCCCCCACCAACAAGAAGGCCTTCACTAGAGGTAGCCCTTATACCTTGGATCGTCAGACTGTGAGCTTAATGAACCTTTATTCTTTATAAATTACCCAGTGCAATATTCTGGTATCAGTGATAGCAAAGGAAAAGCAGACTAAAACAGTAAGTCAAATGGGTTGGTTGAGAATGCTATTGAAACCAAAGCCAAGAGCCCTTCTATATTTGACAGCCATCCGTAAATTATATAGTTTAAAATCAGTTTTTTGGGAGAAGATGAAGAAAATGAGAAGCCGTAAACCACAAAGACTGTATATTGTACCACCTGACCATGGTAAAATGTTTAATGTGAAAAAATGAGAACATTTTCCTTGTGAGTATGCATCCACTTCTTATTCATTGAAGTAATATGCACATTAGGATTTTCATTTGAAATAGATAAAACATAATTTTTTACATGCTTTCAACAGCAAAATATTACAGGGGTTAAGTTTCTTTAAAAGGGAAGAGAAGTACAGAATGCCCTAATAGCTGCTGCCCTCTAGTGGTCAAATACTTGAATCATTTATCTGATGACTTCCCAATGATTAGTTGTGTGTGAATGTGATGTGTATGCACACATGCGTAAATTAATTTTACTCACTTAAAATTAACTTAAATTTAAAGTTACTTTATCTTAGCTAGCTCACAAACATAATCTGAAAACCTTTTCGACTGTTGAACTGCTGTAAAAATTATTGTATTCTTGTCAATAATTACAATTCCTATTTAAGTACGCTATTTAATAAGCTTAATGTGAGCCAAGAAAATATGTGTAAAATATACGGTAATTTTTTTAAACAGTATGATTTGCCTAAAATGATGATGTTTAATAAAATACATATAAGAAAATTCCTCAAGAAAAATACTGTTTTCAAAACCTCAGTAGAGGCTGATAAATTTTATTTTGCATCCACTAGAATCCTCACTTGCTTAGGATGATACCCTTTTGATTTTAACCATATTTTGTTATAGGCATTGGGAACATAGAAATTTCTCTGAACACTAGTCAGTGAGAAAAAAAAATCTACAATAAAAACGTGGCTAAACACTACTCCATGTGCTTGTTTATGACTTCTTGAGGTTTTACTAAAATTCATCATAACTCTCTAACAAGATGGTACTGCATATTGTATTTCCTAATCTTGCTTGATTTAGGATCCTTTTTATTATGAAGCATGCTATGGGTTTAATATTCCAGAGAACATGTACTCAGAATGAATTAGGCAGTCACTCAATAAAGAAACAGGAATTAACTAAATATAAACCAAATTGTAATATTATGTTTTACCATTTCAATAAAGTTCACAAGCATATAAAAAAATCTCATTAACTAGAGGATCCGTTCTTACCATCTGGAGGAGTGAATATTGAAAGATTTGACTTGGGCCCAATCCCTGCACTGGTTTCAGCCGCAACACAGACATCATACATTGTAAATGGTGTTAGGTTAGTGAATGCAAACTTAAGGTCTTTTGTGCTATTATCCAAAATCCGACCTACAAAAAGCAGAGGATACCTACAGGTTATTTCTTTATCAAGCATGTAATCATTCTCATACATACATGTAGAGCCAAAGACAAAAATTAAAGTGTTAACCAATGTACTCAGATTTGTTGTTACGATACTAATAGTGACTATATTCTATTTGTCTCAGTAGAACACAGATATCAATTAAATTTTTAAAATAAAAAGAGTGTAAAAATCTTCCAGTGTTTACATTAAATTATCAAGTGCTGTTGAATCACCATATTATTTTTAACATACTTAAAAGGAGAAACATCAGATTTCCCTTTTAAATATATCATAGTATTTTACACTCAAAATTATTCAATTGAAATGCTAAATATTCTCATTATGTTCTATAAGAAGAAGCAGAAAATGTTTTCTACTTTAGCTTTACCTTCTTGTTCTAACTGAAAACTAGCTTTCTCCTAGGAACACTGTTTCTTTTCCCTCATGGCCACCTCAGAGGTGGTTGTCTGAGTTTTCCCTGTAGCTGTCAAGTGACTAGGCCTTCAGATGTAGTAGGTGTTTCTGCACTTCACTGCCCCATCTTAGCCTATTTGCCCTGCCTCCCTACAAATGCCCAGAGTTTTAAATCTCATGTTCCCAATGATATCCACAAGCCCTTACTGTTGTTATAAGTCATCTTCTACCAACCCCATTCTGGAGGATTTGGCTCTTGATTTGATGCTACCATTTTCACTTAGGGAGATTTTTAAATCCTGAAAGATAATCCTTAAATTTACACTGATGTCTCCTTCAATAAATTAGTATTCTCAGCCACTTTCTCAAGGTGATAACTAAGACATCACTGTGACCAATAACTACAAATCATACATAATCTCAATTTCATGCGATGCTCTCCGACCACTCTTTCCTATCTTGTGTTTACTTAGAATCTGGAACAAACGATTCTTTAAGTCCATGGGGGTCTCCAATCCATTGATCTTACTATCTGTGTTACCTTTTGTTTTGTTCTGTTGCAGTCCCTCACCATTTCATTTTCACACTTTATCTAGCTTCAATGTCATCGATTATAATCACTGCCTTACATAAACCTTCTATTTCTTTTGCCTTCTCTGGTTGAAGGAAGCTGGAGAAAAGCAAAAATCCACTCTGACTGATATCAATCACTTCATCGTGACCACATCTTAAATTAGCCCTTAATGGTGCCTGGCGTTTTACTCAACTTCCGTAGTCTAGCGATCCAACCACTCTCTGCTCTTCTAGATAGTTGTATTCTTTCTCTTCCCTCTTCAGACCGTCAACACCTTCTGTCTCATCTTCACTCTCAGCTAATGGGCTTGCTTCTCGTTACATCAAAGAAAATTAAACCAATCAGAAAATATCTGACACAGACTCCCATTAACACAACTACATATTTACCAACATCTGAACCCATATACTCTGTATTACAACCTGTTACTATGGATAATCTATCTGTAGTCTTATCTCAGACCAATCCCTATATTTAAACAAAAAATATTACCCTCTGCCTATACAGATACTCTTCCAGAATTTCTCAACTTTCTTATATCATTACTATTTCCTTTTCCCTCCTCATTCCCATCAGCACATATTCTTTATCTATTCCTGCGAAGAAGAAACCTGATGACTTGGCTTACTCTCACTCCTACTCCCCACTACCACTCTTTGGGTCACTTTGCAGCAAAACTCAGATGTCCGTGTACCATTGCTCTTCTCCCATTGTAACAAATTCAACTACCATCAGGCATTTACCCCATATACTCCACCATAACATCTCTTGTGAAGATCACTAATGACTGGGACCAGCAGATGGAATAATGGTTATATTGCTGGACTCCAACATAGCCAACTATGATTCGAGTTCCAGATCCGGCAGCTTAAAACTCATGCCGGGTCCATGTGTGCATATGTTCAAAGTCCTGAGAGGGGAATGGAGGAGAAGGAATTGTGACATGGTCATCTTTCCTGGGGGTTGATTTCTTGCTTTCTGTCCCTCTCTCTCTGTCTGTCCAGCGAGTGCATGCACTTTATGCCAAAAAATACTCTCTAACAAAACAAAAGATCACTAATGATTTCCATGTTGCTAAACGCAGTAATTGCTAAATACTTTCTACTTGATTCATCTGCTAGCCTCACAAATGGAAGAGCACCTCAGCCACGATTCTATGTATTGGAGGGTGTGAAGACGACTACCCTTTTTTTTTCTTTTTAGGAAGTGCAAGTATCTCAAACTTTTAGGAGCATAAATCATTAAAGATAAGAGATTAGGTTTATTTTTGTAATTTATACCCTAGACATTTCAAAATAGAATTAGTATCATTTTCAAGTTTTATAAATAAATAGCAGTGTATGAGTTTATGGTATTTCATTATTGTTTGAATTCAGCTCCTTTAATAGGAAATCAGATAAGGAAAGTTTACTAGTTCACTTCCAATAATATAATATTTGAACCCCTTGAAAATATCAATGATGAGTAAGTGCTTAAGTTCTCCTTGGTTACAAAGATTAAGAATTCAGTAAGTTAAAAAAGTGACTATATTACATTTTTATATAAAATATAGAGATTTTATTTATAGACCACTATTAAGTTCACAATAATTGTACATGAGGTACAGATATTTCTATATGATTTTCAGAAAGCGATTGATCAGATATGATTCCTTGTTATAAATGAAAATCTGATTTAATATAATCTAGGCCCATTGTTCTTCAGGAATATGTTGAAATACTTGAAGGCATGTATTTATATCTCTAATACTTTTCTTGAGAAATTTTCTCTAGTTCTTTCATTTTTTTCTTCACGAAATATGAGATACGAATAGTGTTTTGGTATCCTTATGTTCATATATGGTTTTAAACAAAAAAACAAAGCACTTCATTTTCTTTATTTATTACTTTTCTATTATTTGCTCTAAATTGAGGATCAAAAAAAATTAGGGACTTTAAAAAAGAGTTTGATACTCATAAGTATTTTGTAATCTTAATCTAAACGGTAAACACAGAATTAAGACTTACCTAACGGTCCATATAATTCAACTCTGTAACTAAATTTCCCTGTTACTATCGCAGGTGGGTCCCATGAAATTGAAAAGGACTTTCCTGTGACGTTGCCTGTTACACAGTTTTGTGGTGGTCCTTCAGGCACTAAAATAGTTACAGATTGTAAAAATTAATACATATTTAAAACAAAAGCATACCTTATTAAATATATGCAATAAAACACAAAATAAGAAACAAAAAATAAAATATCACACTAAACACAAAGAGATCTTTATGAAAAGGGAAAATAGGATGTAATTGAAGGATCTACACAAGACATACTGGATTATCAGATGAACTTATTTTCAATAACTACTGACTATTAACGATGTACGTGATTGTCCAGTACAAGTTACATTCCTTCACTCATTGTAATATATTCATTGTAAATGTCACATTATCCTAAAACATTTATACCTGCATATATATTGCCCTCAACAAGGTCTGAAAAGATAACAAAATCTCCCTAATAGATACAGGTAGAAGGATAAAGAAGATAACAGCCCTCAGAATCTACTGGCAATGATCTTTACATTTTGTATCGGTGTTTGTATTTTGTTCAGGGAGAGAAATTTAGAATCCACAATTACAAGACTCAAAAGTAACATTGGTAACATATAAAATGGTACATTTTTAATAATCTAATGACATTTAAAGTAGTCTGTGATTCGTGGGTGTGTTTCTATACTTTCTTTTAATTAAAGTAAAATAATTTTAACTTTGTAAAAAATATCTTATATATCAGAGCTCACTTTACATGACTCATGACATTTTTTAATAGAATAAATAGCAAGGAGTATACAAGAAGAAAATGGCACAATTAATGATGGTTATTTATATAAAGAAAAAAACTGTCAAATTTATGTGCAATGAAAAATAATAGGAGTTGAAGTTAGGTCATTAGAAAATAAAATACTGTGCTTTAGTAAAATTACTCTACCAATAATTTTCCTGTACCCTCAAAAATTACCAATCACAACCAAATGCCTAATACTATATATTGATATATTACGGTATATATTAGCATCCACAAATATATTTACATAATTCCAAGGTCTCATATGTTTATCTGGATACCGATATAATAGCATACTTAAAAATGCCTAGGGGTCAGCAGGTGATGTGGTGGTTAAGGGCGCTGGACTCCCACATGGCCAACTACAGTTCAAGTCCTGAACCTGGCAGCTTGCTTTCTCACCCCTCCCTCTTGCTCTATCCCTGTCTGGTCCAATTAAAATAAATTAATTAATTAAAAAGTTCAATAAAATAATTTAAATATAAATATACATACAAATGCCTATAACAAGAAATGTGTGCCTTTAGAATTTAGTAATAATAATAATAATAATATCTAATTATATTCATTTAATCCTAACACCACTGCTATAGGAAGGTACTATTACTGTCTATAGTTTTTTAAATTATTTATTTAATTCCATTTGTTGTTATTATTTTTAATTGGACCAGGAAGAGACAGACAGAGAGAGAGAGAAGGAAAGAGAGAAAGTAAGCCACTAGGTCTGGGACTCGAACCATGGTTGCCCATGTGGTAATCCAGCGCCTCTAACCACCACGCCACTTGCCAGCCCCTACTGTCTCTATTTTTCAGATGAGGAAACTGAAGTGCAAAGAAGATATACTGTACATATCACACATATATGTATGTAGTCATATATTTTAGCTACTGTTTTTATTGGATGCTGAAATGTTACGCATATACTAGTTTTGCTATTTCAGGTATTACTGTCATGGTAGATAATAGCAATAGCTACAAAAGTAGAATGTAGATAATTACAGATGATTTGGAAAGGCTGGGATAATTATGAAAAATTGTTGAGGTCATAGAATAATAAAAGTTAATCTTAGGATAATGGTTAGTAGCTGAAGAATCCTTTCTTTCAAATCTTCTTTCCACTCTAAATGCTTATTTTAGTACTATACTATAAAATAATCTAGAAATTTGAAGATATCAGGGCCAGCAGGTGGCCTGGTGGTTAGGGTGCTGGACTCCCTCATGGTTGACCATGGCTCAGGTCCTGGATCTAGTAACTTGCTTTTTCACTCTCCCTTTTTCTATCTCTGTCTCTCTCTGGTCAAATTGAAGAATAATAATAAATAAAATTAAATAATTATTTTTTAAAAAAAGGAAATGTGAAGATATCACAGATGAGATACCTATTACCAAATATTAGAGAAAAACAATGACTGAAAGTTAGGTTTACAAGAAGATCTATATGAACAAAATAAAAGAACATTTTATTATTAATGTAAATCTTTTTATCTCCAAAAATAAACCATACCTGATTCTGGTGTTCTGACAATGGTACTATCAATATAACCTGCTTCAGTTGTAACAGCCGAAACTTCAAAAAGATATGTTGTGTAAGGTCTCAGATGTGTCACTACAAAACTTATAGGCTCTTTCCACACAGAACTGATCTTACTCCGCGCCAATATGCTTGACGAATATGTGGTACGTGACGGAGGCGTAACTCTGCCTGGCGTTGGAGAAGGACTGGTTGTACTCCATAAAAAAGATTCACTATTCTCCTAGTGAATAAAATAAATATCAATGGAAAAGTCATGTGGTATCTCCTGGTAAACATGGGAAGCATAATTCACTTCTTTTTCCTTTAGGCTGTAAATATTATTCTGCAATTGTGTGTGTGTGCCATTAATGTAAGATTTTAACATTAAATTTATGGGCAAATTTGCTAGATTTTAATGATGTGCACTTAGGTTTACAATTTTAGAGCAAAATATATTTATTGTATTTTTATACCTTATTCTCCTTTTTGAACAGGATTTCAAGTGAGTTAAAACTACAAATAAAGGAAAATTACAGAAAAAGCATTAATAAAAAATTTAATTAATACAAATAGTACGAGAGCCAAATGCTAAAATAATGTATGTGAAATTTCAAGAATAGTTCACTTTATTAGTTACTAATATTTTTCCTCATACATACCCAACCGCCTGCACACATTTTAATGTAGGTATATGTTCATATGTGTGTGTGCATTAGAAATACATCCTCATTTTTAAAAGAAAATGTTGAGGAGTCTATGAATTAAAGTATTTAAATAAAAAATAATTCTTTTGCATTGTCACTCCATCAGTACTACAACGATCACCAAAATGGTTTGAAGAAAAGCATTATTACAGTACTTCCTGAGGTTTTTCATCAATAATTAGACTAATAATCCTTTACCAAAGATATATTCAACAAAAACAATCTACGTCTGCAACTTTAGACTCGACTATCCCCCTACATAACATGGAAGTGCTATTGTTTTTCTCCAGTTATGCTTTCCGATCTAACTCCAAGATTTACAGAGTATACTCCCCCTGAAACACTACCCTCTCATAACTTCATCTATCTTTCCTTCATGGCTGATCACAAATGCTACTCCTTTCATGAAGTCTTTCTAAAGCCCCCTAAGTGATTTTAATATCTCACTCATAAATACCCAAACCTCACCCACAGGTAACCTGAATAAAGGCAAATGTGTATAATATGACAGTATAATTTAAAACAGTACTAGAAGTAGTCAGATAACTAATCACTTTGGTAAAATGTGTAGTAGCATCCAGATGCTAAAAACTTGAAAATAGCAGTTTATCACAATTTTTGAGACAGAGAAAATATTCCATGATACTTACATTACACTCCGGCAATTTCCCAGTCAAAATGTCCTCTACTCTGATCGACACATCTTTCACTACTATGCCACTTCTGGCATGCTTGACACTAATCTTGAAGCTGGTAATTTTGCCATTTGGTTGCCTAGGTAAATACCAAATTAGGTTTACTGCTGAGTAGTTGAAGGCCTCAACTGTAAGATTCACCACTTTTCCTGGAGCTGGAGCAAAGAGAAGGGTTGAAGGAGAGAAAAAATATAAAACCTAGAATTGCATTTATATCATTTTAAGCTGTTAAATTCTCCATGGAACGTGAAATTAAGTAGATACTACTTAAATAAAATCTACTCGTGTAAGACTGATTAAAATATATTTACTTGACCTTTGTTTAAAATTTAAAAACTGGCACTGAGGCAATTCAGCTTTATGTTAGAATTATTGGATGAATGCATGCATCAATAAAACATTTCAAATGAGTATGAAAAAATATTCATTAGTCATTTGTTAATATACAAATAAATTGGGATACATTTTCTACTTCCTTAAATGTTTTGGAATTATCTTTATACTAGATAATGAAATAAATGGAAACAATCATCTAACCATTTGTACCAAAAAGCACATGTCTGGAATGTTTCTGTGCCTATGAAGTGAATACACTCTATTGTATTTTGAGTTCTACATATCCTCAAAGACAACATTTTTCAGAATTTCAGTATAATTTGTTGTTATTAACCATTTATAATAATAATAATAATATGAGTACTATTTTAGATAGGATTAAACCAACATGAGACCAGAATGAAAGAAAATTATTCTCACTAATGTTACGGTAAGATAAACAAAATGGACAAAATAGAATATTCTGTTAAGATCTGTCATAACATAAACCAACATGACAAGTTACTTTTCAAAGAAGTCAAAACAAAATTGTTTGAAGCAAAACAATGTAAGGTATGGTAAAGATGCCTAGTAGTAAAATGTCAAATAACCAGAGTTTAGGTT
Source organism: Tupaia belangeri chinensis (assembly GCF_000334495.1). NCBI lineage: Eukaryota > Metazoa > Chordata > Mammalia > Scandentia > Tupaiidae > Tupaia > Tupaia belangeri. Next base: position 6,733,788 of record NW_006159547.1, on the reverse strand, counting down.
TACATTGTATAGAATGCTGAAATAAGAATTTTAAGTGAAAACCATTTAAATTATATAAGAAAGGTCCTAGAAGGTGGTCCTTATATGAATGATACCAGTCAGACAGTAAGAAACTTCAGGAAAGCTGCATTTCAATGGGAAACAAAAGTTATACACTATTGAGAATGATTGCTAATGAATGAAACAAAAGATGGAAAGTGTTTTATCAAAGGGAACTAGCAAAATGAAATTATTTAAAGCTTAAAAAGTATAATGACAATATAATAACTCTTTGACACTAAAAACTTAACACTGAAATTTCCTGTGGGTAGGTATAATAAAACAAAAGGGAAAAGTTAATTAAATATATGATGTTGTAGTATAGTAAGAATTAAAAATTTTATCATGAATCATAATCTTTTTAAATTTCTTACTTATATAATCTGTGCAATACCTGAAATATTTATACATCACTAACAAATTACATACAAGCAGAAACATTTCCAAATAGTCCTTAAAAATTGTTGGGACCTGCAGATAGCATAATGGTTACATTGCTAGATGCTCACATAGTCGACTGTGGTTCAAGTCCTGGATCCTGTGGCTTATAACTCATGCCTGGCACATGTATATGTGTGTCCAAAATCCCTAGCGGATAATAGAGGAGAAGGGATTGTGGCACGGCCATTTCCCCTGAATGGGTGATTTTTTGCTTTCTGTCTGTCTGTCTCTCTCTCCAGTGAGCACATGCACCCTATAGCAAAAATATCTCTCTCTCAAAAAAAAAAGTCATAGCTGAACTAATTGAATGTAGAAAAATTGAGAATTCATAAAGTAACAAAATCTTTAATGAATTCTAAAGCCAGATATTAAAAAAGAAGACTATCAATGTTAAATAGACATCAAATATGTTTGCTAAACATTATGGACTAAAACAGAGGCCATTTTTATTAACTTGTTCTAAATCATTTTTGTCTCAGTAAGATGTATCTCTGTGTGTCTTCCTTTTGTGACTTCCCCATTTTCAATGACTAATTCTGACTCTTTTCTGTAGCTTATATAGTGGAGTGTCTTTTTTTTTTTTTAATTTTATGTATAACATCCCAAACCTCCTGATTTTTCATAAAGGGAATTTATCTACCTTGATCTAACTAAAGAGTTAATACAAAAATACCAAAAATTGTTTCCAAACTCATTTTACCATCTGGCAGGTGTCATACCACACATTCTGAGAACATGTCTAGAATAAAGACATGTATAAATACACAAGTATGTAACAGTCTCTACAACTTTTCAAAGTATATGCTATGAAAAGCATGCATTTTTGAGCCATCAAGAACTTTATACATCTAACATAAATGCTTTCAAAATTATTTTTCTTCATTTCCAGTTAGACCTCAAGGTGTAAGTGCTAGTTCTAATATTTGAAAAGCTAAAATAAGTTGTAAATTTTCTTAAAATAGTATTACATGTAAAATTAAGTGTTGAGCTTTTGTACTTCTGAATGCAATAATATCAATTCAGTATAGTATCATCAATTAATCTGTATACTATTAGGAGTATTTTTATTTATAGGAAAACACATTACTTTTGGTATAACAATAATAAGTGCAGTTTATTTCACAGAAATTTCCTTAAATTTGGGTTTTATGGACGTGAATAATAAAAAAAAGTGTACTTGAGATAAAAAATTGGGGATCACTGATTTAACTGAACTTCTTTATACTAAAAAAGAAAGCGAGAGAGAGAGAAATAGGTCAAGAAAGATTATTCAATTCACCCCAAAACATACAGCAAGTCAGAAACAGTGAGACACTCTTCTCCATTATACTTTTCACCACATCCTAGAGTTTCTAGTTTCTCCCAATAAACATTGACTACAAGAGTAAATATTAGCTCAGTTAACAAATGTATAAAATATATAAATTTCAAAATATTATATAATTGTGCTTATAATCTGCAGGCACTATGCTTTATCAGAAGCCAGATCAAGACCAGGGTTAAAAACAAAACAATTTGATACATCATTCATAATAATTCCCACTATTTTCCCTAAAACTGGAAACTTAACATAAAACATTTTTAAAATATTCAAGTGCATATTTCATTTTAAAATGTTAATTTTTCCACTTCATTCTTATTTGCTCAAATCATCTCAAAGTCAGTATGCTACAATCAATGAGAGTGAATTAGTACTATTGAATCATTCATTTTTAATTTTAAATAAACTCCAGATTCCTAATCCTAGTATTTTCTCTTAATTCATGCAGCAAGATAGAGCATGTATTTATATACTGCTCTAGATGTGGGTCTCAGATAGGAACTCAGCATAAAACTTGTCTCATTTTTTTAACAATAACTATTAAGTCATCCTCTATAGATTCACAGAGCTCATTTCAATTTATCTCTTTAGAAATGGACCACCAGAAGACTTTTCTCTTTAACTATGTAAAATATTTATTGTGATATAAAATTCAGAAATTACACTATAGCACTTATCACTCATTAGCATATTACTTAGCAATTCACATCTTTGTCTATCTTACCCTATTAGAATATGAGCTCCATTGTAACTATATGTTGTTAATGGAGATGCCATCATTTATTTAATCACTTTCTATGTTATTGGTTCTAACATTTTGCTATTATAAATAAATAGTATATACACTAAATAAATAAGAGTACTTCTATTCAGTAAGTACTTATTTTTAATCAAAAAGTTTATATTCTTCCAGGCTAATTTATACAATAAAAAAATGAATAAGTGAAAGTATAATAGGTTACCTTGGCCCAGTGAGAAAATATTAATTCATTGGCTGTAGATATGGACAGAGGAAGGCAGGGGTTCTTTAGAAGGTGTACTCAGGAAAGGTAATATGTAAGATTCAAATTAATTGGGGAGAGGGTGTTGTGGATATTAATGAAAAGAGCACTCCAGGCAGAAGTAATGATAAAGACTCTGAGATGGAAGATCAGTGTGGCTGGAGGAGATAGAGGGAGTGGAGAATGGGAAAAGATGTCAAAGAGCAACGGCATACATAAACTGTGGAGAGGACTGACGGTTTTATTCTTAATGAGATAGGAGCCAAGTTAGGAAGAGAGAAGTAGCATAGCGTGGCTTACAGTTAAAAAGATGAGGTGGCTCTTATGGGGAGAGCACACCGCAGGCAAGCAAGTTGGAAACAGGGAAACCAGTTAGAAGATTTTCAATTATTCAGGCAAGAAATAAAAAAAGGGTGATTAGCTGTAGGTGTAAGATTCAGGATGTATTTTGATGATACTGTTGGCATAATTTGCTGATTAGATGTGACCTGTAAGAGAGTATTTTGTCAAGGATAAAATCAAGACTGCTTTTCTCTCAGCCAGAATGGAGATAACTTAAATTGGTTTGGTAATGACAGTACATTGCAGACTATTATGATAACCATTAGAATCCATATTTCAAGAGTCTAATGTCAAAAAAAACATTTATAATTTAATGCTAAAGGAAAAAGGGAGGATACAGTCTTAAATACATGGCACAAGCTTGTTTTTATCAATACATAGTTACAATGAAAAACATTCAGGGGAAGACCAGCCAAAAATGTACAAAACGGTAACAGGGTTTTTTTAATATACCAAGGCCATGGATAAATTTCTTTAGTTTTTATTATTGTTTTTCCAAGGGCCTCTAAAATAACAATATTTTTATAAAACATAGAATAATGTTTGGTCTAATGAAGAATTTGAATTGAACATACAAAAAGACTCTAAAAGTAAACAGGCTATTGAGAATTTTATGCATTTCAGCCTCTGTGTTTTTTTGTATCACTACTTATTTTAAATGACAAGAAACTCAGTATGGATGCTCCTCAAAAAATAAAAATTAGAATTATGACCTATTAACCTAATTACTAAATATATACTCCAACAAACAAACAACCAAAACCAGCCCTAATATATCAAAGAGATTCTCCCATGTTATTGCAGTGCTATACACAATAGCTAAGATATGGTATTATCCTAAGTGCCCAACAACTGATGAACAGATAAAGAAGAGGGGGTATATGTACAGAATGGAATACTATTCAGCTATAAATAGTGATGAATTCCTGTCTTGCAGCAAAATGGATGAACCTGGAGGAAATAATATTAGGTAAAATAAGCCAGTCAATAAAAAACAAATACTGTATTTGCTCACTCAGTAATGAAAGCTAAAACATTGCATATTTATAGAAATAAAAAAAGTTATGGTAGACATCATAAGCTGTAAAGGGGAGGAGAATAGAAACATGGTTAATAGGTACTTGAGTGGGGGACCAGCAGGTGGCATGGCAGTTACGGTGCTGGACACTCCCATATGGCTGATCATGATTCAAGTCCTGAACATGGTGGCTATCTCTCTCTCTTTCTCTCTCTCTCTCTCTCTCTCTCTCCGCCCCATCTCTCTCTGGTCAAATTAAAATAAATGAATGAATGAATAAAAATTAAATTAAAAAATAGGTACTTGAGTATATGTAAAAAGTAAGTGAAAGGGCCAGCAGGTGGTGTGGTAGTTAAGGTGCTGGCCAACCATGGGTCAAGTCCCAGACCTGGTGACTTGCTTTATCATTTTCTCCCCCTTTCTGTCTCTGTCTCTCTCTGGTGAACACATGTGTCCTATAGCAAATTTAAATAATAATAATAAATATATAATTTTTTAAAAGTGGAATGGGTTATAGAATTCTATAGCACAGTAAAGAAAGTTGATACAATTCACTATATTGAATATATTCAAAATAACTAGAAGAGTATATTTCAAATGTGTGCCACACAAAGTGATGATAAATGTTGGAAATGGTGTATAAGTTTATTGCTGTGATTTTTTTTCTAACTATCAGAAAGAGAGGGAGAAAATACCCCCCCAGTGGGGGTGGTCATGTTGCAATTTTTTCCTCCCAATTTCTATCCCGTTAAGATTTTGAAAATGCATGCACACATACCCAGCGTGTTTTTCAAGCCACTACAGCCAGGATTTGAACCACAGTCCATTATCTGGAATCTAGCTTCCAATGCATAGCACTCAACCAATTCACTCGAGAATGGGCACCTGTCCTGATTTGACCATTACACATTGTATACATGTTTTGAAAAATCACACCATAATACATAAATATGTACAACTATTATTTGTAAATTTGAAATGATAACATATAAAACTAAATTTATTTAGAGTAAATGATTTAGGAAAATTACCACTTTCTGCAGTCTGGAAAAGAAAGGGGTCACTAAACACTCCAATTCCAGCACTATTTTCAGCAGCAACCTAGAACAGACAAAAAGGACTATGCTTAAGTGTTTTTACCACCTAATTAAACAGAATATGATGTAATAGAACTTCGATGAGTATATAAAGTAGATGGTACAGGCATATTTCTCTTTAATTCCCACAACACTCCTGAGGTAGATGGCAAAAATGGAGTTATTCATACAATCAAACTATGAGGTATTATTGTCAACATTTTACAGATGAAAAAAACTGGTTGAAAGAGGTTAAATGATTAGCCCTCACAAACTCACACGAAACAATAGCAGAGTTAAGAACTGAGCCAAGTTGTGCTTATTTCCAAAGCTCGACCTTTTATCTGTTGTATCCACTATATTCAAGGCACTACGATTATTCTTCTAAAATATGCAAGAAATTGTATGTATGGTATCTGACTTTAAAGTTTATCATCCAATCAGGTAAATAAATGATCGGGAAAACTATCTTTTGAAATAAGTCTAACAACTTAGACTGAGATTATAGAACTTAAAAGAGGTAGAAATTATTTTTCACCTGAATAATCCAGTCAAATAGAATAGACTAGGCAGAGAAAGTGTCATAAATGAGCAGAAATAGAGTCTTAAGCTCTTGCAAATACCATGGCTGGAATCGGGCAACTTTGGTTTACATTATTGTTCTACCAATTCCCAGATGAGTAGCTTAGGGCAATTTACTTAACTCTTCTCTATTACATATTCCTTGTTTTTAAAATGGGAATAATAATGTATCTATGTCATAGGAGTATTTTAAGGACTAAATGAAATGCCATATGTAAAGTATTTCACAGCATTTCCCCAGTAGTGTTTCTTATACTGAAGATATCAAATGTACCATGCCGAATACTCTTTGGAATTCTGAAATGGCTAACATTTATTTGAACAGAGTAAAGGTCACAACAATGATTTATAAAGTGTGGGATAAAAAGGAGAATAGGAGCTTCCCAATAGACCTGAAATAAGAGAATACAAAGGAATAAAAATTCAAACTCCATAAAAATAGATCTGAGCAGAGCTAGGCTGGCTAAATCACTTTTCCATCATCAATAGCTTCTTATATCACATTAAAATTTAATCTTCATTTAGTACCTCAATAGGATATTTTAACATAGAAGTTAATCTGAATATGACATGTTGACAGAAAATATCAGATGTCAGTTAGAAAAATACTGCCTTTACTCTTTAGCACATGCTCTGCAATGAAGTAGCAATCAGAAATCTTTGGTTTTGACTTCTGCATGAGTAAAAGTTCTTTTTAATTCTTTTCTCATTTGGATGATTCTTACAAATAGTACATGCTCTCCAGTTCTGATTGTGTTCTTCAAATAAGCATACTTCCAGTAAGGAAAATTGCCTGGCAATATCTCTCTTCCTTATCATTTCATACTGTCTAGGAGGGCAGTTATAAATAATCATATATTCTTGCAGCATTTAAAGATTTCCTTCTCCATATTCTATTATCTTCAAGAACATACAGATGTTGAGAATAAGGAAGAGTAAGAAGATATCTATATAATTTATCATTCTCTGAAATTGTCATAAATATTCCTCATTGTGAACATTTTCATATGGACTAACCACTTTAAGACTGCTTTTTATAGCTCTCCTGTATTAAGTATTCAGATAGAATGTTAAATTTTGCATATTTAACATTGTAAAGGACTAGAAATATATATTTTTAAAATTTTCTATAGGGTTTGTGCACTCACCACAGAGAGAGAGAGAGAGAGAGAGAGAGAGAGAGAGAGAGAAAGCACCTCCCAGGAGGGACGGCCACATCACAATTCCTTCTCCTCTATTCTCCCCTCAGGATTTTGGGCACACGCGCACACACATCTAGCGTGTGTCTAAAGTTATGAAGCCTGGAACTCAAATAAAAACAGACAATTTAATTCAGTGGAATTTAATTGTTCAAAATATTTATTTATTTAGAGAGAAATTTTCTATAGGGTTTGTGCACTCACCACAGAGAGAGAGAGAGAGAGAGAGAGAGAGAGAGAGAGAGAAAGCACCTCCCAGGAGGGACGGCCACATCACAATTCCTTCTCCTCTATTCTCCCCTCAGGATTTTGGGCACACGCGCACACACATCTAGCGTGTGTCTAAAGTTATGAAGCCTGGAACTCAAACCATAGAGCCAACCACTTAGGATCCAGCACCTTAACCACCAAACACCTTCTGCCCCAAGGACAAAAAATGCTTATAAATACAAAAGGCATAGTAAGTACTCAAGAAACATCTATCAAATGGGAGTGTATTGAGTGCAATCTTCTTGGCAAACCTGATTCTACAGATTTTCAAGCCCTTATCCAAAATTTCTGTAACAGACTTACAAGTAAATCAAAGTTAAAAGAAAAACAACAAAGCTAATTTAAGTTTAATCAGAAAGTAGAAATTTTTACTTACAATGCCTAAATTATATCATTTAAACTTGATTTATTTTTAAACAATCCCTAAGTTTAATCTTTTCAAAATAGATAACAAATAAATATACATAAAATTTGAAATGAAAAAAAGTGACAACATTTGATGTAGTTATCAAATCCCAGGTGGGTGTTAACCCCATGACTCAGACATTCTTCAGTTGTTTACTGTGCTCAGCTACAAATACTTGACTAGGTGGGAAAAATCTTCTTTGCTTTTAAACGGATAAATTATTTTAATACTTAGTAATTCTTTACAAAATAATTACCTTGATTTCATATGTTGTTCCAGGATTGAGATTAGTAAGAAGAACTTCCAGACTGTCTGGCTTTGCTCTAACTTGTGTATACACTGTTTGCATCCATGGGCAAACTTCCTTATATTTAACAATGTAAGATATAATTTTTCCATTTGGATTAGGTGGCGTATTCCAAGAAAGAAGAATCCCAGCCGATCCAACTCTCTCCCCTGCTAGGAAGACTGGAGGCCCTGGTTCTATTTGTGTTAAGAAAAATTTCATTAAAAGATCAAAAAACTATTGTATTTTTACAAACACTAATAATAAAGTATTTACAAATGTAAACTTCTAAAGTTCCCAGAGACGAATGTGAAATGTGAGTTTACACTCTCCAAAACTCTTCTACAAATAAATGAATAATAGATTAAGTGCTCTGGGAAATGCCAAAAACATTCTTTCATAAGAATGTAAAAAACGGAGTGCTACTAAATACTACATGCGAAATATAGTTTTGATGCCAAATCATTTTGAAAGGAAACTTCCTTGATGCAAAGCTTACATACAAAAATCAAGAAGACGAGAAATAGCTTTATTACTAAACAATTATTCCTGAGCAAGCAGAGTGAGCGTATGGTCACAACTCTGTATAATTTAAATGTTATCATTAACAGTTTCTCTAATGCCCTTTACAAACAAGGGTAACATAATTATCTTTGTAGAATGCACGTTCTAAACACTTTCTTAAGTTTCCATTTTGCTCTAATTATTCTAAACTGTTATCATGTACATATTGTACATACTGAAACATAAGCATTTCTATCCAATTGAATTATATTATAGTACTCCAAATGCTTCATTTAAAAAAAAAAAGTAATTTAAAGCATGTACTCACTTGTTACGTTCGCTGTCACTGTTCTGCTAACAGGGGAGCTGAATGTTGTAGCAGAAATGGAAGAGATGGTCACTTCATATCTAGGACCAGGAACACCATTCAAAACATCAACCTAGAATGCCAAAAACAAATAATTGCAAAATTATTTCCAAAAACCAAAAGAGCTCAAATAATAAATTATCAAAAAATTAACACTTCACGGTGTAACTCTACACTGTCTAAACTATCATAAATTCCATAAAGTACAACTTTTTTCTTTTAACTATTTATCAGATAACTTATAAAATAAAAACTTACACTGCTTTATCAAAGTCTAAATCAATATTCTAACTATCACAAGGAACAACTATTTAAAGTTCTTATAAAATCTAAAGTACATTGTTTAGCTCTTGTTTTTAAGAGTGTTTATGAAATACCTGTGTCTCTGAAGTTCCAATAAAAAGTAAAAGAAAAATGATAAGAAAATCCATCATTATTACATTTTTCAGGCAGTAGAATCACATTGATGGCTCTAGAGAGAAATGTTGCCTGCATTAATGATTTAAAGACAGATCCTTCTGGCAAGTACACAATTAATGAGCCTGGATTACTCAATAGCACTGCCCTTTCTTTGTTAAACTATTCATGAACCCTTGGATGACTGGCTGCAGGTTCAGGGTAAACTTAAAAAAAAAAAAGAAAAATAGATGTTGCTTAGGTAACAGTTCACCAATGCTGAACGTTACACTCATCAATTCGATATCAATGTTTTTGTCTTCATGTTATGCTCTTAAAACCCCTTCAAAGGATAAGTTTTCATGGTTGATGGGTTTCGTGAAGAACTTTCCTACCAGGACCAAATATAAATACAAGAAGGCTCAGTAAGTACGATAATGAAAACTACACCTGATATTCTCCACCTCCAAGATCTTTGATAGTAACAAAGCCACTGTCAGGAACAAGATCCACATGATACCTTTCCACGCGGCCAGAGGGCAGAATCCAGTGTAGAGAAAAGGAATGCATGGAAATATTGAAGGCTTTAAGTTTCTCAGGTTTTTCTTGTTCTGATATAGAAAAGTAGAGGTTTCAAAAAGTTATTCTCTTACGATTTCAAAGAAAAAATGAAAATCAATAGTCTAAGAGTCAGGTTTCAAAATAATCATGTTCTTAGAAAGCATTGACTCCTATAAATGATCTCTAATTATATTTGAGTGTTAAGCATGTATACCTTTAACAATACCTAGTTTTTAAGAATATTATCAGAAACAATAGTGTTACAATTTATGTATCTGTTAATATATTTCATACTTCCTAAAATTGTTGGTTGATCACATTGTTTTTTATTTATTTATTTATTTTTTAGGAGAGGTTTTTGCTACAGGGTGCGTGTGCTCGCCAGGAAGACAGAGAGACAGAGAGACAGAAAGTGACAAATCACCCCCCAGAGGGGATGGCCACGCTGCAATCCCTTCTCTTCCATTCTCCTCTCAGGATCTAGGGCACGCACGCACACGCGCCTGGCGTGAGTTTAAGGTGCCCGGTCTGGGACTCGAACCACAGTCGAATACATGGGAGTCCAGCGACATAGCCATTACGCTAGCTGCTGGTCCTGATCACGTTGTTTTTAAAAGCTCATGGTCCAATTGAAAATTATTTCCTTTTAACACGAAGTACAAACTATTTATCTAATTGCCTCAGTATTTACCAAATAAAAGGTGTCTGGGGAAAAATGGACCCAAAATCTCCTGAAATTTTAAATGATGGGCATTTGATTAGGTGTTTTTTTTTTAAAGAAAATTTCCACATGTAAATAAAATATGATAGTTTTAAAATAAATATCAAGGGTTCTAGCCAATTCAACCATGTTTTTCTACCATTGCTTCTACTTTTTTCCGAAGTTTTGTTTATGCTGCCTGTATCTCCTTGCAGAAAATTTTCTGTGTAAAATTCTTCTGATTGGTTGTACATTTAGTGCAGATCCAGAAACATAATATAGAAAGAGATTACAAAGCCAAGCATGTGAAAATATACCTGATACTGATCCAACCTAACACTATTTCCAAAAGAAAGAATACTGGAATTAACTGCTGAATTCCATTTCTTATTTCAAAACCCTACTACCAGAGATGATTTGACAATAGATATAATTTTAAAATAAAATTTATGCTTCTTGGGTTGGCCTCGTGTCTTAGCAATCAAGTGGGCCAGATCATGCATGGGTGACCACAATTGGTGTCCTGACCCTGGTGTCTTGAAAAACATGCCGGGAGTGTGTGCTTGAGTGCCCCAAATCCCCACAGGAGGGTGAAGTGGAGGAGAAGGGATTATGGAGTGACCACACTCCACTGAGGGGTGCTTTCTCCCTCTCTACCTCTTTCTGTCTCTCGGTCTCACCATCTCTCTGGTGAGCACATGCACCCTCTGGCAGTTAAAGAAAATTATACTTCTTAATAAAACTGATAGGGTACATTGCATAAAATATAAATATTAACATAATAGGCCTATTTCTCAGTATTTGGGTGTTGGGAATATTTTTAAAATGCTTTTTCTTTATCTAATTTAAAGAGGTCCTCTAATGCTAATATTATAACATTTTTCACAGTACCTAAATCTGATATCAATCACTTACATGTACCCAATATTCTCAAAGAGACAGTCTCTTGACCTCATACTCAAATCATCTATGTAATGAAATTTCAGTTTTCTAAAAGTTCATTAGGAATATTGTAAACCCATGGCAAAAGTTTAGAGAAATGCCCAGGTTGTGATGGGTTGAACTCCTCTTTCAGAGCTGTTGGTGGTTTTCTATATATTTCTGTACAATATCCTATGTCCTCAGTGTACTCAAGCTTTGAGAAAAAAAAAATAACTTGATTCTCCTTATCAGCCTTTATTAAAACACAAAATTTTTTAAAAGAATTATTTTCTTTAACTTTATTCATTTATTTATTTTAATTTGACCAGAGAGGGACAGAGAGAGAGAAAGAGAGAGAAGCAAAGTGAGAAAGCAAGCTGACATGTCCAGGACTCGAACCCCAGTCAGCCATTAACCAGTGCCCTTAACCACCACACCACCTGCTAGCCCCTGAAACACAAAATGTTAACATGACTAGTCAGTCCAACAAACTACTATTCACATTGACTAGCTTATGTGAGGATTAGTACTGTTTCCTCGGGGGTACCCAAAGTAACTTGTACTCTGAAGTCTTAAGAGAAAAATAAAAAGAAAAACTAAAAAAGACCTGGATGAGAAAAAAGAAGATGTAACACATCTTAGATCGCGATATAAAATTGCACATGAAAAACTCTTGGCTATGAATGAAATATATCTCACCAAAAGGAGGAAGAATGTATTTATTTGGAAATTTGCCAGTATGATCAAGAAGGCAGGCCTGGAAGCTTCACAAGAATTTGATAAAGACCTTTCTGCACAAAGTAGATGGAAGCCCTGGAAATGGAAACAATTTGGAAAAACTGAGGAAAGCCAGTCTGAATTCCTGGAACCACAAACAATCTGGGACCAGCAATTGGTGTAACAGCTATGTCGCTGAACTCTAATGTAGCCGAACGTGGTTCGAGTCCCAGACCTGTTCGCTTAAACTCACACAGGGTGCGTGTGCGTGCATGCCCAAGATCCCAAGAGGAGAATGGAGAAGAAGGCATTGCAGCGTGGCCATCCTCCCTGGGCAGGTGATTTCTCACTTTCTGTCTCTCTCTCTGTCTTTCTGGAGAGCACACACGCCCTATAGCAAAAACCTCTCCAAAAACAAAAGAATAGTTTGATGATAAGGCAAGCCATCATAATCGATACTTTTTTCCCCTCTAAATGCAGTGAGAAGCAATTGGATAATTTTCTTTTAAGAGACTTTTGATTTAAGGCTCACCAGAGAGACAGAGACTGAAAACAAGAAATTACCCCCTGGGAGATGGCCATGCCACAATCCCTTATCCAGTCTCCTCTTGGGATTTTGGGCACATATATACACACACCCAGCATGAGTTTCAAGACTCAAACCACAGTGAACCATATAGGAGTCCAGTGCCTCAACTACTACGCCACCTGCTATTCACATCATTGAAGAATTTGAAGCTAGAATGCATCTGACTTGTATTCTGTTGTATAAAACTACTCTGGAATATGCTATATGATTTGGAGAAAGGCAAAAATGGCAGCAGGTAGTCAATTAGTAGAATATCTTGGTATTCTGAGAAAAGAGGAGGGATTTCCCTCAGAGAAAGGTAATGGAGATGAGCAATGCTTCAGTTCCTATTGCAAGAGAGCAGTTTTCTGGATATGAGCTAGAAGATTCAATTAACTGAAAGTAAACACCATAATAAAGATATGATTACATACCGTGGAGTTTAATTTCTCAAAAAGAGGGAAAATATAAACAAAAATACTACTCTCATCCTAATTGTTCCTAACTGATAAAAATACAACACAAAGTAAGACTGTTGGGAGTTTTAAGAGGAAAAGAAATATCACATCATATTTGTTTTAGTCCTTTACTGTGTTGCTGCCAAAAATATCGGAGCCTGGATGAATTTAAGAGAATAGAGGCTTATTTTGGTAAGACTAAAGGAACCACTTTTAGCAGAGGGTGCTCTGTATTCAGGTGTCTTTCTGCTGTTCTGGTTTCATTTCCTCTGTATGTGCACATTAGAATTCAATCATGGAGACCCTTTTTAATGACCTCATCACACCCAAAGACCCACCCTGGGACACCATGAACGAACTAAATATTCATGTTACACCCTTAAATATAATCAAGCCCCAACACATGAATTTTAGGGAATATCTAAATTCAAAAGCATGAACCTTTCAGGGACAAACCATTATCCAAACTATAACAACATTTTCTTTCATTAGAGTTAGCACGAAGAATTCTAGGCTTAGTTAGATGTTTATTCTAGACCGATAGTTTCCCAAAAGTTAATCCTCAGAACCCTGAATCAGTAGAGTTTAAGAGATATTCTGTGACCATGTTGTCCACTAAGCCCTTATTGCATTAAACAATGTATTTCAGATCCTCAACTATGCTAATTTGTCTTATAATTCTTTAAAGTGACATTGTTCAATATGTGAGCCACAAGGAAATTTAAAAATTTCTAGAGCCACATTTAGAGAGTAAAAGAAACATGTAAAATTAATTTTCATAATAAAATTTATTTACCCCAATATATTAAAAGCATTATTTCATATACTACCGATATAAATTATTAAGATAGTTACATTAATTTTTTAATGCTGCCTTTCAAATCTAACGTATATTTTATAATCATAGCACATTTGAATTTGGACTAGCCACATTCTAAGGCTCAGCAATCACAAGCTGCTAATCACTACATATTGGATGGTACAGCTCTATAGCACCTGTCAGCTTTTTCCTTTGTCATTTCAGTGCATTTACCTGAACTGCATTTTAAGAAACTGAGAAATCACCCAAATATATTATCCTGTGATCAGAGTCTATAAAGAATATAGTTTGAAAGAGATGGGAGGACCTAAAAAAATAAAATTCTGATACAAACTATAATACATGAGCCTTTGAGAAAAAAACAAAAAGAGATTCAACATGAAAGAGTTTCCTGGTGGGACCAGCAGTTAGCGTAATGGCTATGTCGCTAGACTCCAACGTAGTGAACTGCAGTTCGAGTCCCAGACCTGGTGGCTTAAACTCACGTCAGGCGTGTGTGTGTATATGCCCAAGATCCCGAGAGAGGAAAATGGAGGAGAAGGGATTGCGGCGTGGCCATCGCCCCTGGGGGGTGATTTCTCGCTTTCTGTCTCTCTGTCTCTCTCTGTCTGTCTGGCCAGTGCATGTACCCTATAGCAAAAACCTCTCAAAAAAACAAAACAGAGCTTCTTGGCAAATTCTGACTATTGAAAGGATATACATAGGGACCAGCAGAAGGCATAATGGTTTTGTTACTGGACTCCACATGGTTGACCACAGTTTGAGTCCTGGACGTGGTGGCTTAACACTCATGCTGCATGGGTGCGTGTGCATCCCCAAAATCCCAAGAGAAGAATAGAGGAGACGGGATCACCCCTGGGGGCCATGATTTATTGCTTTCTATCTCTTTGTCTCTCTCTGTCTCTCCAGCAAGCACACATGCTATATAGAAAAATCTCTATTTCTTAAAAAAAGGATATACCCAAAGTGAGACAAAAATGATATATACCTCACAATATGCATAAAAGAGTAATCTAAACATATCAAAACATTATAAAGACAAAAGTACAACGGACAATTATCTTAAAATAAAAAGTCAAAACTTAAAAAGTTCCATTACTACGAGGCCTGACAGTGATATAACAGTAGCACACTACTCTCTGGGAGGCAGATCCACATGGAAAATTCCAGGTTCTCGACTAGAGACCTCCCTTAGTATGCCAAGTGCACATGTGCCCATGATCTTGGCCTGGGGGAAGCAGGAGGCAGGTTGCTGTGTCAAGACCCTGTTGGGCTCTCTCTCTATTTTCCGCTCACTGTCACAATGAGTCCCCAGTCACTACTCCATTATTACCTTTCTTTGCTTCATAAATAGTAGGGAAGCAAGATCTTTTTCTGTTCCAAGATCTCCATTGACCTAACTAGATGACCATTTCGTCCTATTTTCTCTTACCATGTCCACCACCCTAGTCACTGCTACATTCAAATAATGATTTTCATTACCTACCTGTAATCTCTCTAAACCGAAGCCAATCACCAAAACCACATTATAAAAGAGAACACGAAATTCTTACTCTTTCTAAAGTGCCACTTTCTTCAACTGCAATGACCACTGATACTCTATTAGGTATACTCTATTTGCAAAGAAAAATACGTCATGACTTTCCCAATGACCCAATATATCTCTTATAAAGCTTTCCTGATACTAAAAATAGTCACTTTTCCCTGTAATTAAATTCTAAGTGAGAAATCCCATTACTCATACCAATGTGTTCTACCCATGCATAAGCAAAACAGTTTTTTGCAATGGTCTATTTGGTCTTTGTTTCCAACCACATAAATCAGTACTTTCCCTAGACCAGTTGTGTTTTTACCACCTGGGAGATTTCTGGCAATTTTCTAACAAAAATTTTGCTTGTCACAATTGGGCATCTAGTGAGTAGAGGCCAGGGATGCTGCTAAACTTCCTATGCATAGGACATAGGCCCACAGCAGGGGATTACCCAGCCCAAATATTTATACCGTGCTGAGGGTGAGAAACCATGCCACAGCTGAAACTTCTAGAATGGGTGACCTTGAACACAAGATTTAACCTATATGTGCTTTTTTGGAAATAGTAAAGATGCATTTTATCTATATGTAAAATAGCATTAAAATGAACAAAGTTTAAATAAAATGTTTATAAGCCAAAGGGAATCTCAAAGGTTATAAAAATCCAAATTGCTCATAAAATTTGATGCCCAAAGACAATAAGTAATTTGCCCAATACTAGCTAGCATGTGTCAAATCCAGGAGCAAAGTCATGTGGTATATGGATTCTAACCTCACTGCTTATCTAGTATTCTTGCATATGTGTCACAATCGGGAGAATGTTTGTAACAGGCAGAATAATATGCTCCAAAGATGTCCACATTCTAAACCCTAGGACTCCTGAATATATCACCTGACTAAAAAATTTTTGCAATGAATTAAGATTAAGAACCATAAAAAAAGAAAGAAACCTATTAGACTATTCGGGTAGAATCAATCTAATTATATAATCCCATAAAAGCACAAGAGGGATGCAGAGGACTCAGACATGCTGTGAAGAAAGCGAGTGAAGGTCTGAAGATTGAGCAGACTCTGAATGGATTTGAAAAGGAGGGAGAAGATTCTAAGTCAAGGAATGAGGCTCTTCTTTCAATAGAAGCTGGGAACAACTCTGAGCTGCGGGCAGTCAAGGAAATGTTTACAACCACAAGAAAGTGCATTGTGCAATGAATGACCTGAATGAGCAAAGAAATGAATTTCACCTAGAGCCTTCAGAAAGAAACAGCCCTGCCAAAACCTCAATTTGGCTCAGTGAGAACTATGTTGAACTTATGACCTACAGACCATGAGATTATAAATTTGTGTTATGTTAAGCCACTAATCTTGTGGCAATTCGTTACAGCAGCAATAGGAATCTAAGTGTGTAATAGCCAAATAAAAATTGCCCAGAGGCTGAGTTTCATCATATGCCTGTGATCTTTAGGTCATCAGTCAAATCCACAGCCTTAAAGATCACTTAAGAGTAACTCTCATGCTTTATTGCTGCAATCTTGTTCTTTTTTAAAAAATTAAACTAATGGGCTTTGTAGATTCATTTGGATTTAAAAATTATTCTTTAAATTGTTCAAAATAAAATTTTGTTCTTTTCACATTAAAAAGGCAACAAAATCTTAAATGTGTATAGTTCCACAATTGCATTGTGTTTACATTTTCCATAATTTTGCTTGAGCTGATCCTTTTCTCTGTGAGTCTTCTTTTCTACCCACCTCATGTGTCTCTAGTCTTGATCTGAAAACTCAATACTTCTGCACAGTCCCAGCCCCAAAAAGCCTCTTCTATCCATGCCATGGACTTAATCTTTCCCTCTTCTGTTCCACCTCGGTAAGTTTGAACATATCTCTATTTCCCTATCTACCGATTTGAATTATACTGTATGTGTTTCAATGCTTGTATTCTTTACTACTCTACAGATACCTGAAGACAATGATTTTTCATGTGTATGGCACATTTAGGACAACAAAGACAAATAATAAGTTTTCAGGAGAATAGCTGACCCTTAAGTTTACCATCTAATTTCCACTGGCTGGATCTCCAATGTGGTTTGAAACTGAGTATAATATTAACTACATTTATTGAGCACTTACTATGTGACAGATATTACTTTTTGCAATTTACATTTCACGTATATGTTATCTTGAAAAAGCTTAGCATATCCCAGTAAAATGAGTATTTTTACTCTCTGAAATATCCTATAGACTGTAAGTTTTCAAATTTCAAAAACAATTTATTGAAACTTTATTTTGAACCAAATAATGCGATGTAAATAAATGTAAGTTTTAAAAATACCAAAAAGAACATGCATACCTGCAAAAACTCTAAGAACTATTCTAGATCCTTCAGCATTGCCTCTTATTCTGTACACTGTGATGTTATATATTCCACCAGGAATTAGATCTGTCACTGCATGCTCAGTCATCGTTCCCCAAATAAAATACGCATTTACAAATGTTCTGTTTGATTTAGAAATCTTGTAATGAGTAAAGCTGGTCTCTGTTGGATTCCACATTAAATTGACAGACGTATTCGCAGCTTGTAAGGTTAAGCCATATATCCTAGATGATTCTACCGAAAAAGTAAATTATACGTAAACATAAGTGACACATACATATGTAAAAATAAAGCAAATGCAAACAATATAAATCTTTATGTAGTAATACTCAAATCTATTCATGTATAATGTCCTATTTATTGAGCTCTGCAAATTGAGAAACAGAACATTATATATGTCTTTTTACCTATATGGTACAACATTCTCCCTAGTTCCCACATATGCTTCCCTAATCCACTATAAATCATTCTCAATAAAGTCATTCCATTAGACTTGTATCGTCTGCATGCTTGTAGCCATAAGTATCTTTACGTGATGTTATCACAGTTTTGTTAACTACGACCTAGCAAATGTCTAGCTGTTGAATGCAGATGAAAGAGTATAAGTTAGAGGGGGAACGAGGGCCAAGAATAAGAACCTTTACAAATGTGGTTCTTCTGGTAACACATTTTTTTTTAAGGTTTCTGCCATAGGATGTGTGCACTCACCAGAGAGAGACAGTGCAAGGGAAAGTGAGAAATCACTCCCTAGGGGGCATAGCCATGCCACAATCCCTTCTCCTCCATTTCCTCCTAGAATTTAGGTATACACACACACACACACACACATATGCCTAGTGTAATTTTCAAGCTGTCAGGTCCAGAATTCGAACCACAGTCAGTCATGTGAGAGTTCATAGCCTTAACCACCATGCCACCTGCTGACCCCTGCATCAGATTTTTTAGCTTTCCTATATCACTGCATTTTTAATCCACTCATCAGTGAAACTAATAGTGTTGCTTGATTTATTACTTGGTCTCCACTAAGAGGGAATCAAGCAAACTTTCACACGACCATTGATAATAAATACTATTACTCCACCCCACATCAAACATTATAAAACTGATTTTTGATGAATTAACAAGCTTTAAAGAAGATATAATAGAATTTCTCTGCTTATCAACCCCAAACTCAGTAAAATAATGAATTGAGACCAGCTAGTGGCATGGTAGTTGAGACAGCTCCCACATGGCCAACCACATGGTTTAAGTCCTTGGACACAACAGTTTGAAAAACACATCAGGCACTTCTGTGTACACAGTCAGAATTCCAAAAGAAGAGACTATGGCATGACCATCCTCCATGGGAGATAATTTCTTACTCTCCCAGCCATGCATAATTTTTTCATAATATGTATTTTCTTTTTATGTTGGTGATGTTGAAGAATTTTTAGTTATTCATTTTAATTTATCAATTATTATTATTTTTTAAAAGAATTGTTTTTTTTTAATTTATTTATATATTTAT
>NW_006159547.1:6677181-6713983 GCF_000334495.1 Tupaia belangeri chinensis | reverse complement strand
CAATTATTATTATTTTTTAAAAGAATTGGTTTTTTTTAATTTATTTATATATTTATTTTAATTTGACCAGAGAGGGACAGAGTGAGAGAGAGAGAAAGGGTGAGAAAGCAAGCCACCAGGTTCAGGACTCAAACCATGGTTGGCCATGGAGTCCAGCACCCTTAAATACTACACCACCTGCCAATCCCAATTATTACTATTTTTAAATTGATTAGAGAGAGAAAGAGAGAGGGAAAGTGAGAAAGCAAGCTGCCAGGTCTGGGATTTGAACTGCAGTCAGCCATGTGGGAGTCCAACACCTTAAGCACCAGGCCACCTGTGATGCAGCAAAAAAATTTTTTTAAGTTTGTTCTTAGAGTGTGTGAGAAGAAACAAACACCCCAAATGGGATCTCACACACCCTCCCACCACCAACATTCCCAGCCAACCAGGAACCGGACATATACTGAATATGTGCAGGCCAACCCAGAAGCCAAACCAACGATCTTCCATTATGATCCAGAATCACTTGAGCACATGTCACCTCTGAGCCACCAAGTTGGCCTATAATATCCGTTGTCCAAAAACTTTTTAAAGAACCTTTTATATAATTTGTACATATACATAAATATGTATAATTTTGGCTTTTGGTTATTAAAAAAATCCTCTATACAGTTCCCAAAATATTTAGATATACAAGTACCTTTTTTAAAGTTCATTTTTTTCAGTCTTATGGTTGTCATTCTTTATAAATCAGGAATAGTTTTAAATAGCTATAGTTACACAGAGTCAAAATACATTCGAGTGTTACTAAGTGATAAAAGAATGATTTTATTTATATTTCATTATCCGTAATCACTTTTTCTATTGCAGGTATGTTGTAATTGTTGCCTCTAACTGTCGTCACTTGAAATACATCACCCATACCTGGAGTCAGATATTTCACTTTAGCTTTATTGCCATAAACAATTACTTTAAATAGCTTTTCCTTTCTGAATGACATACAATAGGATACCTAGAAAAAGAAAAAAATACATTTATGTTTTCCAGTCTAAAAAAAATTTACTAAGCACCAACTCCATATTAGTGATATTTGCAAAAATTAATGCTGCAAATCTGGAGCTAGTTGAGGCTGAATAACTTCACAAAGTTCATATAGTAATGAATATAGTGAGCCATCTCAGGAATATTGCCTAAAAGAGCAATGGTCCTAAACTAATGTAAAATTTTGAGCTATATATAATCTATATGAAATTACACAAACACACACATGCTGATGTATATGTGTATATGCATAATAGAAATTACATCATAATGAGTGATTTTTTTTTCTGTTGCTCCCTTGAAAACAAAAAATATTACCTAAAAGGACATTTTAGAAATAGTCAACCACGGGACCAGCAGTTAGCATAATGGCTATGTTGCTGGATTCCCATGTAGTCCACCGCAGTTCAAGTCCCGGACCTGGTAGCTTAAACTCACACTAGGCGCATGTGCGTGTGTGCCCAAGATCCTGAGAGGAGAATGGAGGAGAAGGGATCGCGGCATGGCCAGCCCCCCTGGGGGGTGATTTCTCGCTTTCTATCTCTCTGTCTCTCTCTCTGTATTTCTGGTGAGCACACACACCCTATAGCAAAAACCTCTCCAAAAAAAAAAGAAAGAAAGAAAGAAAGAGTCAACCATTAGGGCCACTGTCTATTACACACTCTCCCAACTCCATGTAAGCAGACAACTAGAGAAGGAGTTTCTAGCCTAGTAGAGAATACCATGGGTTTTTTCGTGACTGGCCCAGGGATGGGAATTACGGTGCTTCTGGTTACACCTTGCACAACTACCACAAATTGTGAGTGCCTGCTGTAGATACTGGCACCTTCCAGTTCAAGATGTATTCAAGCAGCAGACTTCCTGCTTTGCCCTAATGCCTGGTTGAGCAGAGAAAACAGAGATAGGAAAGAGAGAATAGGGCAAAGAAAAGGTAGCTGTGGAGAAATTTGTACACCCAACCACTTTGCACTTATAAAGATGCCAGAGTCTCCCTTAGAGTAAATATAAGCACTGAGAATTATCAAGCTTGTATCATCTTAGCAGTATCCCACCCAAAAAGGCTGGCCTTTGTGCAAAAAGACTGTAGCAGTAAAAAGCAGTGGGAGAGGCAGATGATGGTATAGCAGTAAAATGCAACAGTTGGCAAGGCAATTTGATATGAGAAGGTTCCCAGTTCAAGTCCTGAGACCTCCCTGAATATGTTGGGCAGACACTTGATCCAGTGCTGGCTGAGTTAAAGTGGATGGCAGTGATGAGAACCTGCTGAAAGTGGTGTCTCTCTCTCACTGTGTATCTCTCTCTCTCTCTCTCTTAATATATAAATAAGCTTTTTTTTAAAAAAAAAGGCAGTAGGGTGGGACCAGCAGTTGGCGTAATAACTGTGTTGCTGACTCCCACCTAGTAAACTGTGGTTCAAGTCCTGGACCCAGTGGCTTAAACTCATTCCAGACACCTGTGCATCCGTGCCCAGGATCCTGAAAGGAGGACAGAGGAGAAGGGATTGTGACATGGCCATCCCCCCTGAGGGGGTGATTTTGTGCTTTCTGTCTCTCCATCTCTCTCTGTCTCTCTGGTGAGGGCATGCACCCTATAGCAAAAACCTCTCCAAAAAAAAAAAAAAAAGCAGTAGGGGGACCAGCAGATGGTGTAATGGTTACATCTCTGGACTCTCACACGATCGACCATGGTTCAAGTCCCAGACCTGTTGACTTGAAACTCATGCATGACTCATGTGCACACATGCTCAAAATCCCTAGAGGAAACTAGAGAAGAGGGATTACAGTGTGGTCATCCCCCTTGGGGGATGATTTCTCACTTTCTGTCTCTCTGTCTCTCCACCAAGTGCTTGTGCCCTATAGCAAAAAATCTCTCTTGAAACAAAACAGTGGGAAATGATGCCAGAGGAAAGAAATGACAGGAGTTGGAAAAAGATGAGCCAGACCTGGAGCGGTCATGTCAAAGTAGTGGGCAGATGGAATAACTCCCAGGAAAAAAATCATGTATGTACCTCAAGAGAGATCCATTACATGAAGACTATTAAAACAGATGTTGTTGAAAAGTAGTCAGTGTTATTCAGGGGAATGGTAAAATCCAGTGGGAGAGAACTACAAAAATAGACATCTAAAATAGAATTTTAATTTTTGGTTAAATGAATGAATGAATGAAAATGTCAGACTGTATGCCAGTACATCTTTCATAATAACATGGGCCAGGATCAAACAATTATTCATTAAAGCTTTAAGAATGGGCATTGACTTTAGCAATTTCTAATAAAATAATATGATAGGTCCAACACCATTGAGTTTTTTGATCCATTAAAAGTTACTGAATGATGTCAGACTGGACTTAAATATCAGCAAATATAATAAAAAAAAAGAAACTTGGAATGTGTCAGTATCACTTTGAAGTCATATAATGCATTCTTGTTTTTCCTAATAAAACCTTTCTTATGCCAAAAAAAAGTAATAAGTTACTGACAACAACGTACTCTTCTTCAATCCGTACTTCCTGTTTGTAGAATGAAAAGGAAGGTATGTCTAAATGAAAGTAATCACAATAATTTTAAAAATTATTTAAACTTCATTATGCTCTGACCAAAAACAGTTATGTGGTAAAACCAAACACATTTTCTAGGCAAACGTGTTTATCACTGTTGTGAGAAAAGTGCTTTGTTAATGAAGGAGGATAAACATAACACTTAGAGGCATAGTGTTGTTTATTGATTCATAAGGTGTCTCTAATGACTACTTTGCTTCTCTGACATTGTGAAAAAGTAGGAGGAATAAGTAGAATGCTAAGAACTGGTATTAAAAAAAGATGGAAGGAGAAAGTGCCATGCCATAGTAGACAAATATAATCTTAATAGAGTGCTAAGTTCAGACAAAAAGAGTCATATTAAGGAATTAATGAAAGACATAAAGAAAACAAATTGCAGTGATCTTAAAATAAAATTATGTAACTAAATTTTTACATGCAATTTTAAAAAACAGGTTTCTCTATCCAAAAAGTATGTACATTTATATCTATCTATCTATCTATCTATCTATCTATCTATCATCTATCTATCTAAATACAGACTGTCTGCACTCTATGGTAGAAACTGAAAGATCGGAGGATATAAAGCATGGAGAATGGTTATGGATACTGGAGACAGGCTGAGAAGTGGAAAGCAGATGGGGGAGAAGGAGAGGAAAGGAATTAAGGAGAAAGATAAAGAGGAAAGACATTTAGCGGACACAGAAATAGAGGATTGTCTGTTGATAACATGTATGAATATCTTCAACTGGACTAGTATGAAGTTATTCATGTTGGAGAATTCATTTTAAAGCTGTAATGATGTACAATGATTGACTGTTTAAAATAAATTATAAGAATAAATTGTTAAGAGAAATTTTAAAAAGAAAAGTGAAAAAAATAAGGAAACCTATTAAAGAAACATAATTTGTGCTTCATTTCCAATTTTAAAGCTTAGTTTGGAGACTTAGGATGTTTAATTTTAAATGACTAGGGAAATGATCCCAATTATGCAAGTGCATTTCACTAAGCAACCAGGATACTGTTGCCTAATTCATTAAAATTTAACAAATAATCACATTGGTTAGAAGACTCAGATAACTGTAAGTGATATAATGTGTTCAGTTATAATAATCTGAAATCTAAAGATTAATATTTTCACTTAAAATCAGTTTCACTTAATAATAGATACATAATTTACAGCCTCTGGGGGAAAAATGTTTATATATATATCTATATATCATTCCATCGGTATATATATGAATCGGACAACAAATAATTTTATGGTTAACCCCATGGAAGGATAATTTCATTTGGCATTTGCCTTGAAACTCAAGAATTTAGACAAAAAAAAAAAAAACAAGAGTAAGACATGAAGATCTTTTACAATTACATGAAAATTTCTTTGACTTCTCGTTTATACTGAATGTAGGATGAATTGAATCATGTAGAAAGGATAAAATTTTTCATGAATGATTTATTATTCAGGATGCCCCTATTATTGAATGACACCTACAAATGACAGAATACTCACTGCTGACTTGGTATAGAATATCTTCTTTTCCATGAGTTTGAATCTTACCTGTTATTAAGTGAAAGTTCATCTCAAGTTCCTCGCTTTCTGGATAACTATATTCAGTATTGATAACCTCCTTCCATAATCACTCCAAGCATATATAGAAACATTGGGTATATAAAGTTTTATTTATTTATCAAATATTTATTGAACATCTATTAAAAAACAAGCATTATTCTAGGTACTAGAGAAACGGTGGTAAAGAAGATAGAAAAAGCTTTTGGTTGTAGGGAAATCACATTACAATGGAGCTGTTGGATAGCAAGTAAATAAAGAAAATAATAAATGAGGTAACTGTAAATCATAGAATGACTAGAAAGAAAAGTTGTATTTAGATTTTCTAACTAGGGAATTAGATAAAGGGATGATATTTGAGCTGAGAACTCACTGATAAGAAAAGTCAACCAAAACTGGAAGCAAAATGACCATGTATAGGGCAGAAACCTGTATTGAAGACATGCTTGGCATTTTAGGGCACAGAAAAAGAGACATATATAATTGCAACACAGTAACTGAGTGGGCTGGATAATTAGCTAAAGATCCAATCAGGTGAAGTGTCAGAAACCATGCAAGTTTAGATTTTTATTTGAAGAGTAATAGAAATTCAATATAAGATGTAGAAGCAAAGTTAAGTGAATGTAAGGAAATTAACAAGGGAACAGTTAGGCGGTAAAATGCTATCATTTGTCATCTAAACTGCTGGTCTCAGAAAGGAAGTATAACTAGGACAAGAGGGGTTCGATGGAGATAGAAAACTAGTAGACACCTTCAGGATCTGACTTAAGGTAGAAATGGCAAAACTAGCTGATGGATTGAGGGATGAATGAATGAGAGAAATCAAAGTTGACTCAGAGAGTGACTGCAGGACAGTGTCCTTTCCTGAGACAGAAGAGGTAAGATCACGAGGGACCAGTAGGGCCTTATAAGTTCTGGTAAGGAATCTTTAAAGTGTAAGCATGACATGTTTTATATTATTTCTAAGAAAAAGCACTTTGTTGTTTGGCAAAGGGAAGAGTAGAAAAGAATTCATAATAAAAAAGAAAGGAATTCATAAAAGGAAAACTAATAACTCAGTCATTGATTCATCGAATTATTCATTGAGTCCTGCTGTGCCTCAGACATGGACCTTGGTAATGGTAACACACAGTGATCAAAGCAGACAAAATATCTGCCCTCCTGGATTCATGTCAGAGCATTTGCCAAACACATTATCTCGTTGAATTCTCTCAACAGTTCTAAAGAATAATAGCAATAAACTTCATTTGACCCATGAGGACCTAGAACCAAAGAGGATTGAAAACTTCCACCAGCTCTCTCAATAAGGGTGAAGATGGGATTCCAAATAAAGAAATCCAGGGCCATAACCTTTCATTATACCAGACTGCCTAGAGCACCTTGAAAAATTACAGATACATTGAACATAGATATGTATATATAGACACTGAATATAGATCCACTGTATAATAATATTACAATATTACATAAATTCCATTGTACTAGAAAGCTAGTACATGAAGTCTAGAACAAAGAAACTGTAGACAAATAAAAAAGTACTGCTGGGGGTGGCAGGTGGATTCGTGGTTAAGGGCGCTGGACTCCCACATGGCCAACCGTGTTTCGAGTCCTGGACCTAGCAGGTTGCCTTCTCACTTTCCCTCACTCTTGCTCTCACTCTCACTCTCACACTCTCTCACTCTGTCTTTCTGCTCAAATTAAAATAAATAAATAACGTTAAATAAAATAATTTTAAAAAGAACGAATCATTCAAAATAAAGAGAAAGTACTGCTTTATCTATACACAACAACTTGGAACTTTTAAGGAGAACTCAAAGGCTCCTGAAGGAAATGACATGGGAATGTTAGCAATAAATTATCAATAACAATAAAAGATTTCACGTTTAAAGTAATACAGAAGGCTCAACCACATAGCCCTTTAATGAAGCCAAGCTCGCATTGCTGACCACAGTGCAAATCCTAGCCCCAGCTGAGAAACATGGCAGATGTGTGAATGGGTATGTTCTAAATCCTGACAAATTGTAGAAATGGCAAAGAAGGGATTGTGGCGTGACTATGCCCCACTGAGGGAATATATCTCCACCTCTCTGTCTCTCTCTGGCAAGTGCATAAACCCACAATTTTTTAAAAAAATGTAATATAGAAAAAGTTAAAGAAAATGTTTATAAAAGCTCTGTGCAAGAAAGTGCCATTACCTGCCAACGAGATCAGAGAGTCTTCAAAGAAGAGATGGGGTTTCGGATGTGCATGGTGGGCCCGTTGTTGCCAGTTTTCTACTCTATCATTAAATCCGGATGACATTAGTCACTTTCAGTGACTGCTGTCCAATAGCTAGTTGCCACATGAGGGTACTCAGAATTTCAAATGTGTTTAGTATGAGTTAAAACGTGTTTTAAGAATAAAGTACCATATTTTGGAGAGTTAGTATTATATGAAAAAATAATCTAAAATATCTCAGTAGCTTTTATATTGGTTGTGTGTTAATATAAACACATTGGAGTAAATTAAATATTATTAAATTAGTTTCACTTGTTTCATTTTTACTTTGCTAATGTCTACTAATTTTTTTTAATTACACATATGACTCTTAACTGGGGTTCACTTTACATTTCTTTTGGACAGTGCTGATCTATAACATAAATATACTTGTGGTTCATAGACATTAGCTGCAAAGTATAACAGAGGGAAGAGAAAATTCTATGAATATTCTATTCACCTACTCGATTTTTTTTCTTAATTTACACTGAATTCTTTAAGTCTTAAATATGCAAGCCAATATTTATTTTCATGCTTGGAATAGATTATACCTTCAGTTCCATTACAGTTCTGAGATTTTTTTAAAGGATAAAATCTCTTTGCACTCCTATGCTTATGCAAAGAAAGTCAGCAATCTAATAGTTTTGAAGAAATATGAACTAGAGAAAATATTTGGTGTTTAAATCAATTTCACACTTTGTCCATACTGATAACTATTTCTTATCTTTTTAATTCTCAGAATATTGGGCCAAAAAATTAAGGATTTCTGTTTTTGAAGAAATTATATTACCAAATTACTATCAGAATATTATATGTAAATATATCACTAAGAGCTTAATTCTTTTTTCTAAAAAAGGTAATAAAATTAATTGAAGTTAATATCCATTTATCTAATGAAAATATAAAATATGTGTGCCCTTAAGTTCTCTTAAATTTTTTTAAAGTTTATTTTATTAGAGGGCAATGAAGATGATGCTGCAATCTCACTATCTCAGCTCTTCAGGTAGTAGAATTTTGGGTCGACTGGATCTGGACCCACGGTCAGCCATGTGGCTTCCAGCACTACAGATCAGTACATTATCACCCAGCCACTGAAGCTGGCCATCTTAGTGGATTTCCATACCATGTTGACCCCATAATTATACATTGATAGAGAATGCCTTGATAGTTTGTATTCTGAAAAACCTGAAAAGCTGAGTGAAATTTATATTACATTGATTGAATTGACAATACTTGGTGACCGAAATTTCGACAGCTCCTTTTGAAATTTGCCTTGATAAATAACTTTTATCTTTAACATAATATCCTCCTTCGTTTTGGTTATAAAGGAAAAATTGTCTACTCCTCTCAAAGCTAAAGATATTTTAGGAGTGTATTTCTACTAGCATGTAACCACCACTAAGACAAAAACTTGTCACTGAAGGAATAAATTTTTTGAATGTTAAGTATTAATTTGTTAAATTAATGAAATTGTTCCTTTTCCAATGATCATTCTACACCATTTGAGTACATACATAATACCCCATCGTTTAAAATAAAAAATCTCCTTCTCACCTTAATTCATCTATCATAAACTACAGATAATTAAAGCATTGTAATAAAGAGGCCAGCCCTTTTATTATGTTTGCTTGGATCTGGACTGATGTCTTTTCCAATCTGTGATAATCATATATCTTCCTTAGGAATTTAGGGAGAAACTGTCTTTGCCTATGACTGATAATAAACCATTTGTGCCTAGAAGCTAGAAATGGCATTTTTCTGCTCACCATATGGATTGCTTAGGAGAGAAGCTTGGTCTAAAAAAAAAAAAAGAAAAGAATCCCTGGGTTCTTAATGGCCTTAAAATATCTATCTTCAGTCCTCTATGACATCCAGCTAAATTCTTAGTCTTGGTCTCCATGGGGCAGTCTTTTGTCAATAAAATATTTTTTAAAATTGCTCAAACTACTGGGAACCAGCAGTTAGCGTAATGGCTATGTCGCTGGACTCCCACGTAGTCGACCGCGGTTCGTGTCCCGGACCCGGTGGATTAATACTCACACCGGGCACGTATGCGTGCGTGCCTAAGATCCCGAGAGGAGAATGGAGGAGAAGGGATTGCGGCGTGACCATCCCCCCTGGGGGGTGATTTCTCGCTTTCTGTCTCTATGTCTCTCTCTGTCTGTCTGGCGAGCTCACGCGCCCTACAGTGAAAATCTCTCCAAAAAAAAAACCAAAAAACAAAAACAAAAACAAAACAAAACAAAAAAATTGCTCAAACTACTTCAAGTTGTTTTTTGTTATTTTCAATAAAAGTTACTATCTCCTACCACAATGAAAGCATATAAACGTTTGCCCCTATATAATACAAAACAATAGAGCTGTACTAGAATATTTTGTCTGAAAACGATATGATGTAGGAAGTATACGTCCTCATGTGAATTCAGGTTACACTATTAACAACAAAAAGCAATGAAAATGTACATATCTACCTTATGAATAACAGCCAGTGTTGAAAATTGATTCTTCTATACTTAGTCTCCTGCTACTAAGCCAGAAGTCTTCAGTTAATTAAATCTCTAGAAGGAGGTTGAAATGGAGTCTGCAGCAATCTTGCACAAGAAGACTGGAGTAGGAGGCAACTCACTCCCTGACCCCAAAATATATTACAAATCTGTGATAATCAAAACATGCATGATATTGGCAGAAAAACAGGCATGTGGATCAATAGAACAGACTGGAGACCCCAGGAATAAGCCCCAAAACATACAGCCAACTGGTTTTTGACAAAGGGCACCAATCATTCCAGTGGGGAAAAGCAAATGGTGCTGGAAAAACAGAGTATCCACCTGCAGAAAGATGAAACTGGAGCACTATCATTAACAAAAATCAACTTAAAATGGATCAAAGACCTAAACCTAAGGCCTTAAACTTTAAAATTGCTGGTGGATAAGGCAGAGGAAGCCCTTGGAAACATTGGAGCAGGCAAACTTCTTAAATAAGGTCCCTAAAGCACAGGCACTAATCTCAAGAATAGACAAGTGGGATTACATCAGGTTTTAAAGGTTCTGCTCAGTAAAAGAAACAATAATCAGCAAACCTCAGAATGGGAGAATATATTTGCAAGCCATGCCTCAGATAAGGGACAGATAACCAGAATATACAGGAATCTCAAGCAGCTTACCCACAAATAAATAGTCAATCCAATTAAAAGATGGGGAAATGAGCTGAACAGACAACTCTCCAAGGAAGACATACGGACAGCCAAAGATCATATGAAAAAATGCTCAACATCTCTTATCATAAAAGAAATGTAAGTCAAAACCACAATGAGATCCCACCTAACCCCAGTCAGAATGGCAAAGATTAAGAACTTTAAAAGCTGATAAATTCTGGTGAGGCCATGGCGAAAGGAAATTCTCCTACACTGTTGGTGGGATATAAATTAGTATAGTCACTGTTCAGAATATTGAGGTTCCTCAAGACCTACAAATAGAACTACCATATAATCCAATAGTTCCATTCCTGGGTATCTATCCAAAGGATAGGAATATACTCAGTCAGAAAAGTACTTATACATCCATGTTTATTGCAGCATTATTCACTATTGCTAAGACATGGAACCAATCCAAATGTCCCAAAACAAATGAGTGGATTAAAAACGTGTAGCACATATACGCTATGAATACCACTCAGCCATAAATAAAAATAAATAAATAAATAAGACCTATCATTTGATAGAAAGTAGACAAATATGGAAGATTTACTGCTAAGTGAAGCCGGCCAGACTATGAAAGAGAAACATTGTATTTCTCCACTTAATATATACCGAATGTCCATACTCTATGTCAGAATCTGAAAGGCTGGAAGACATAAAAGCATGTAGAACAAATGCGGATATTAGAGACAGTGTGGGAAGAGGATGGGAAAGGGCAGAGGATGAGAAGGAGGAATTTGAGGAAAGAAGCAAAATATTTAAGGGACATAAAAAATGAAAATTATCTGATGATGATAACCTGTATGATGATATCTTTAACTAGACTAATATATAGTGTATTCATGCTGGAAAAATTTATTTTATAAGTTGTAATGATATACAGTGATTGAATGTATAAAATAAAATAAGTGCTTATAGAAAAATCTTACATTAAAGGAGCAGAATAATAATTTCTAAATTCATTAATATATCATAAAAGGAAGGACAAAAAGAAGGAATGAAAATTTAAAAGTGAAGCAAACATCAAGATTCTGTGAAAGTAGCACTGCTTTTTACCTGGAATTTTTCATAGCCTCCTTGTAGTAATTTCCAAGACAAATACATCATGTTTTCTTCCTTCCCCCAAGTCAGCAAATCTGATGGTGAGTCTGGATCTAGAGCAATAAAATAAGATACTGGAATGATATCTCAAAAAAGACATTTCTACCATTATGTTATCTACACTGCACTGATAATCTTGATGCTGGAAAGTACTAGATCTGAGACAGAATGTCTAGGTTTTTCTGGTAAATTGTAGCACTATGTGATCTTGTGTAAACTGTTTACTCCAAGTCTTGTGTCTCCATTTCTACAATGAAAGGGAAAACAAGTTCTCTTTAAAAAACCCTCTTCCAACAATAAAATTATATGAACTATGAATTTTGACATTTATTTTTCTACAGCAAAATTCCAAATGAAGTTATTGCAACTGAAAATTCTAACTTATGCACTACATTAAGTGATATGTCATCCTTCCTTAAGTTCAAGCACTCCTTTCTTTTCTCTTTAATCATTTTATAAAAATATTCCAGAAACTTATTTTTAAATTAAAAACATCTCTATTTGTAATTTATATTTCAAATTAAAATATTGTATTGCTTTTCTTAACCAAAAGAAATGTAATATTCACATTTTATTAGAATAATTTCATCTCTAAAATTTTAAACTTTCCATTAAATTTTTTTATTGGTTAAGTTTATTAGAATTCCATGGAGGTAGATTTAAACCTAAGTCACTGATGCACACTCCTTTTTATTTATTTCTTTTTTAGAGATTTTTGCTATCAGCTGCATGCACACGCCAGAGAGACAGAAAGCAAGAAATCACTCCCCAGAGGAGATGGCCACACCATGATACCTTCTCTTCCATTCTCTTCTTGGGTTTTTGGGCATGCACACATGCCCACGTGAGTTTTAAGCTGCCAGGTCTGGGACTAGAATCATGGTTGACTATGTGGGAGTCCAGCAATGTAACCATTACTCCATCTGCTGTTCCTGTCACATGACTTTTTATTCTCGTTTTCTGTGATGCACATTTCCTTTTAATTGGAACTTATTTTTACTATAATTTACAATATTTTAGATCTATTTTATACACCTATTAATATCTCATTTACTTCCAAATTGATCTGAAGTGGCTTACAAAGAAAAAAAAGGTATCAAAAAAGGCCCCAAAATATTAACATGTAATAGATAGAAGACAACGTATAAAACGAGAAGGAAAGGAGGAAGAAAAAAGTTATCAGCCTCACCTGGAAAAACAATCAAAAAGCAACAAAATTCGAACCAGCTGATGGCGTAATGGTTACATTGTTGGAATCCCACTTAGTAAACCAAGGTTTGAGTACCAGACTTGGCAGCTTAAAACTTATACCAGGCACATGTGTGTGCATTCCCAAAATCCCAAGAGGAGACTTGGAGGAGAAGAAATTGCAACATGGCCATCACCCCACCTCCCCAGGTGTGAGGGGGGTGTAATTTCTCACTTTCTTCTTTCTCTGTTTCTGTCTCTCCAGTGAACACATATACTCTGTAGTAAAAAAAGAACTCTCAAAAATGAGGAAAAAAGGCAAAAAAAAAATTCAAGAACTGTATGGTGTATCATTAACTCTAGCTTAAAATGAGGATTTTTGAGGCACAAATTTATAATAATGCTTTGTACTAAGTAACAGAGCCAGAATGGGTAGGCTCAGCCTTTCATATAACATAGTGGCCTTTGAATAAGCATACTGATTATAAGTTCAAAATTTGATGTCTGGGTAACCTGAGTCCAAATCTCTGAATCATCCTTCCTAAACTAATGAACTTTGCCAAAGCTTGGTTTTCTCATTTGTAAAACATAAAAATATACATCTTATTATACTGGTAGAATAAAGATTGTCATTTAGAATTAAATGTTATCAGCCCAGTCAGGTGGTATGGTAGTAAGACAGCTGGATCTCACATGGATGACTTCACCATGGGTCCAGACCAATCTGTTTGAGTATATGCTAGGTGTGTGGGTGTGCATGGCCAAAATCCTGAAAGGAGAATGATTTCTGCATGGTCGTCTCCTTTAAGGAATGATTTCTCACTTTCTCTTTTCTCTGTCTCTCTCCAGTGAGCACACATGCCCCATAGCAAAAAATAAAATAAAATAAAATAAAATAAAATAAAATAAAATAAAATAAAATAGAATAGAATAAAATAAAAAGTGGGAGGGGAGGCACCAGATGGCATCATGGGCTAAAATAAAATAGAATAAAATAAAATAAAAAGTGGGAGGGGAGGCACCAGATGGCATAATGGTTAGGGCACTTGATCCCACATAACCAACTCTGCAGTTCAAGTCCTAGACCCAGTGTCTTGAAAATCATGCCAGACTTGTGTGCCCAAAACACTAAGGAAAAAAAAAAAATGGAGGAAGACCAATTGTAGCGTGGCCATTGTGTGTGTGTGGAGGTGATTCCTCACTTTCCCTTTCTCTGTCTCTCTCTGTCTCTCTCCAGGGAACATACATGCCATACAGCAAAAATCTAAAAAATAGTGATAAATAAAAAGTAAAATTTAAGAATTAAGTGATAAAAGAATAGAAAATGCTCAGCAGGGAGTGTGACAAAGGCAAACAATGTGATATACCCCATACGATGTGCTCCATTTCATTATGACAACAATAATGACAAGCATAATGATGAGCATGGGGGTGGTGGTAATGACAATGAGAACAACACAGCTCAAATCTCAGCACGAACTCGGCTTTTACTGAGACAAAATAATGAGCTATCATTTAAAATATAGAAATCTTTTGTCATTTACTTCCGATGTTTTACAGGATGATCTTAACAAGAGGCAGCAGAGTATCACATCAGTATTAGACTTAGATACCTGGGCTTGACTAGCATTTTTAGTAATGAGCTATGAATGCCTCCGAGCCTTAACCTACACTAGGGATAACTTGCAGCAATTCAGTGTGGTGACTTACACACAGAATAGCTACAGGCATATAGTAACGCCCCTAATTCATCTAGTTGTTTTTCCAGGAATTGACTGTTACTGCATTTTTAAGCAATTTGCCTTCCTTCACACTGCAACCTCTGAGATGAAAAGCCTCCTCTTTTAACTAACAGGGCATTGCTACTTGAGTACACTTCGATGAGACTGGGTCACACAAATAAGAGGGCTCTACGGAATGGCTGCAAATGTTCAGGGCAGACATACATATAAGCGATGCAATTAAGGTCAAACGAGGAAAACTGGACCCAAACCATGTAGCAAAAAAAATATGCCATCTATATTTCCATATTTCAAGGTTTCTTTTTAAATAAAATGTTAATAAATATAATCAAAGCATTGGAAAAATATTGAGCATTTTATGACTATCATATCTCACGGTTTCAGAGTATCTCACACTGTCACAAAGAACACTGCATTTGATTTTAGTAACAAGATTTTTTTCTACTTAGTCTGGAATAATTATGCTCATTTTTCTAAGTGAGAACTTAATTATTTTTATCCAAAGTCACATAACTAATAAGTAATAGAAGCAGGAATATAATTCAGACATTTTCCATGTAAACACAGTACACCTTCTCTTCAAGCAGGTCATAAACCATATCATGGTCATTCATTTTTAATTAGATATTGCTTTTAAACACAACTATTGCCTTTCTTTTTTACCCATGGAAAGTTCATTAAATATAAAATGAACTTACAAGTGCTAACCATGAGGACAGTAGGATAGCTTCTTTTTAGTCCCTGGGTAATCATAACACTAATTAAAAAGTTAGTTCCTAGAGAAAGGCTTTTAAATGTGAATGTCCTACGCATTAAAGAAAAGTCACATGTTAAAATACTTAGCTCAAGAACATTTGGAAAAACATCATATTCCCATACCATCTGCAGAAAGGATTTTTTACATTCTGATATTTTTATTGTATATCTTTTGAATAACTTGTTACATTTAAACACAAGTAGTTAATTAAAAATCATCACTTCTTGCATGAAGAAATTTTATTAATAAAAGGTATATATATGTTTATATATACTATACATAATAAGCATGATGCTATCACAAATTAATTTATTATTATTTATTTGAAGAAATCATTTATTATTGTATGTCATACGTAGCTATTTGGATAATTTTCTAGAATATAAAGTTGCCTTACAAAATTGTCTATGTTAACCCACTGGCTATATTAACCCAATAACATATTATAGTTTTTATGTATATATAATGCTAATCCTGTGTGCCATGTAACTTGGCATATTTTAATATTTTCATATCTTTAAGTTTAAGGCAGGATTTCTTCTTTCATTAAGCTTTTACGGGATGTTGAAATGATGTATCCATCTGAAAGACTTCTAGCTGAAGGCCAGCTAACAGTTACTGCCTGTGAGAGACTAATACAGCTCATAAATTGAACTGCATTTGGAGCTGTATCATTTGAAACATAGACAATAAAACAACATTTTCTATAGCACAAAGCACCTGCTTTAAAACAACCCTAAAATTTGCCTAACTCTATAAACTTAGGGTAACCAGAATATTCTCTACCTGGTAGATGAGAAGTAAAAAGGAAAAGAGAATAATAAGAATCATTTTAACCTTTGACATGAAGTCAACATTCATCCCAGTAATGTTGTCCTCAACATTTCCCTGTCTCTAAAATGCATCGAGTAGGTTGTATGTTGGTCTTGTGCAACTATTAACCTTCAGAAAATACTGATTTTTAGGATTCACCCTAATTAAATAGCAAGCAGTGACAAGGTTAACCAGCAGGAAAGTTAATGGAAACCTAACTACGAAATGTCTCCCTTCTTTCCTGAGTAAAGAAGTTAAAATTTAATAGTGTGTGATGCATATTTTCCTCTTTAAAATTCTCCCATGTATAAAAAAATAACAAAGTTGCCAAGATATTCTCTCTGGACCTTATTCTTTGTTATTACAGTAAAAGATGATCAGACATGAACAGGTTCTAAACACATAAATCAATTTTCGATGGCATCAGCATCAAAAATAACAAAGATAGTTATTTCCATAGAATAGTCAACAATTTTACTTCACTAGAAAACATATATTTTGCACACATCTTTCCCAATACCTTTTATTTCATCTGCCATTGGGAATAAGCTACTTGCACTGGGAAAGTGGCACTTCATTGTCTGCTTAACTGAACAAAGAGAAATTCAACCAAAAATGGAGAATCTGGCCAGATCCCAGGCAGTTAGCAACTCTACTGTCTTGCAATATTCACATAAACAGTATTGTGTTGAGAAATAGAAAAAGATTCTAGACATCTGCCCATAAAGTGAAATGGAGAAACAGCAGATGGTGTAATGGCTATGTCTCTGATCTCCCACATAGTCGACCACGGTTTGAGTCCTAGACCAGATGGCTTAAAACTCACACTGGGCACACGTACATGTGTACCCAAAATCCCGAGAGGAGGACGGAGGAGAAGGGATCGTGGTGTCACTATCCCTGCTGGGGTTGATTCTTGCTTTCTGTCTCTCTATTTCTACTGAGAATGCATGTGCCCTATAGCAAAAATCTCTCAAACAAAGAGAAACTTGCAAGTCTAAACTACTTGTTAAATCTTCCCTAAAATCACTAAAAAAATATTTAAAGACAATAGAAATAACTAAAGTACTTTACACAGGCTGTACCTGTCTGTATTTCTTCTATGCTGGGGATATTGTCTTTAAAACCTTCTTTTTCCATCTGAATAGAAAAGGTATACACTGTGACAGGATCCAGGTTAGAAGATTCTTGCACTACCTTCTGGACCTACAACCCAAAGGAATAGATTATCAAGTGTTTATTGAAGAAAAACTCCACAATTGAACACAAGTGAAAAATCTGGAGGTTATTTTGTTTCACCCCTATCTAATGTTAGAATGTAGTGATACTGGTTTCATCATGAAAGACCAAAGTTTAATTCTGCTAAGAATCAACTTATAACATACCATGAAAGTGGCAGTACAGTTTATGCATGTGATTTCATCATGTTGAAAATTCCCATCAGCTCCATTCCAGAATGTTTCTATGGACGAGTCTCTAACTTTGTTCTCATGGGTACTTGACGGTGCTTCCAGACCTACCCAAACACAGAAAACATTCAAAATCTTCTTGGATGTTCTCTAATTGGGTTTTCTTACCACTTATCCCTTTAAGGGAAATAAAAAGCACAATGTGAATAAATGAACTATAAAGTTTATTAAACAATCTTTCAAGTCTAATGAAAAAATAGTTCAAACATACAATGACAGTGTATAAAATATGGTAATTAGTTGCAATACTGAGAGAAGATATAAATACCATTACACATAGCTAATTTTGATGTCGTGACCAAAAACTACACAAGAACAAATGTACAAAAGCAAATACACACTATTCAAAGGAACAAAAAGAGATCTAACCTTCCTGAAACTATTAGCATAAGCTGAGAAGACAAAAGAGGGAAAAACTTGAAGTCTAGACAAAGAAACAGAAGAATCTGCTGTGTCAGATAATCATTGAAGTTAAAAATAAATTTTATCTGATGAGTTTTAATGTTTACTTTTCCATATTCAAGATTCAGTCTAGCATAAAATTTAAAAATCTTCCAGAAAAACTGGAAAATGACATCTTTAGACCTATCATCTAAATATTTATTTATTTTGCTGATTGATATTATAATATTGATATATTTTGATGATTAAATATTCATTTTTTTAAAGATGAGAACTGTATAATAGAAAGAATATTGCCCATAATGATTTATAATACAAGAAAATTGGCAGAGAATACAGAAATAAAAAGTAAAAATTGTAAGCAAGTATGAAATATAAACATGTACTGAGATGATTATAAATATGCTAAAATGTTACCAAAATAACATGATTTGTGATGTCAGTTTGATAGTATTTTATGGAAAAGTTGTGTTTAAACAGAAATGGAAAGTTTATAGTTCTGGGGGAAAAGATACATGGTAGCATAATGATATATGTAAAAAGGAAATTATGAAGAAGACCTGCTATAGGGAACCAGCAGTTAGTGTAATGGCTATGTCGCTGGACTCCACGTAGTCGACCGCAGTTTGAGTCACGGACCTGGTGGCTTAAACTCATGCCGGACCTGTGTGTGTGCATGCCCAAGATCCCGAGAGGAGAATGGAGGAGAAGGGATCTCGGCATGGCCATCCCCCGGTGGGGGGGGGGTGATTTCTCACTTTTTGTCTCTGTTTGGCGAACGACGCACCTTATAGCAAAAATCTATCAAAAAAAAAAAAAAGACCTGCTATAGTCAGAATCAGAATATTTATGACACTGATCTTTACATGGCATTTATTACTCTTTGCCATTCAGGTCTACATCTACTAGATGAACATTTTATTAGCTCATTATTGTGTTGGGCTAAACAGAAATTCTGAACTAGTATATATGCAAAGAATAAAAATATATTTGGCTCATCATTCTGATGGCGGGTCAATTCAAAGGTCTGGGACCGGCCTCTGGTTCTATGTTACAACATGGCCCCAACAGCAACAGAGAGGACAGTGGGTGAGAATTCACACCCTCTCGTTAATCCATTCAGAAGTGCAGTATGCACAATTTGAACACTACCTGCTAGGCCTCATGTTTTTAAAGTCTCACCACCTCCCTCAGTCATTACACTTGGGATTAAGCTTCCAGGATATGAACTTTGGGGGGGCCAAACCATTATCCCAACCATAGGAAATGTTTTAGATAAATTTCTTATATTCCACATGCTCACAATTAATATAGACATAATTTTCAAATTACTGGAAAAGAAATTAATATGAACCTCAAAATGATAGGTACTAACAAGCATTTTACACACACACACCACAGAGAGAGAGAGAGAGAGAGATTATTTAAAGAATTAGAGAAAATATACACTAGTTCTTTACAGACACATAGCAGCACACTTGCTTAGATTATGTGCCTTGAGACACAAATGAAAAAGCATTAACGCCTGCTAGATTCAAAAGATCCAATCTAGTTCTCATAATTGACTTGAAATTATTCACATTCTTCACTCTTGGAATAAGTCACTTAAAATTTTGATTAAAATGTAAGCATTTTTGTTGTTAAAATTTTTTTTTAATTATAAACTTTTTTAATTTTTAAATTCTGGACTTTTCAATTTTACATGGGATTAGCTCTTTTTGTACCCTTGGGTAATGAAAAGTCTCAATAGCAAGACATTTAAAATTATTTTAAAAGTCATTTAAAAATGAATACGTTAAAGTAAATGTGTCCTATTAATTTAGATTGGTACACAAAATCAAAACCAAGAAAACGTGTATGCAAGTCTTAAAAGACATGTTTTTACTGCAGGTACATGATATGTGTTACTTTACTGAGTCCCACTGTTGGAGGAAATAAAGAAAATTATATTCTGTGCCTGGGGTTAAATGATTGACAGTTATTTTATTACCATGTTTTAAAAGTATGGTTATGGGGCTAGCAAGTGGTACAGTGGTTGAAGGGCTGGACTCCCACATGGCCAACCACAGTTCAAATCCCGGACCCGGGGCGAGCTTTCTCACTTTCCCTTACTCTGCTTCTCTCTCTCTCTCTCTGGTCAAATTAATAATAATAATATTAACAAATAAAGTAAAATAAACAATTCTTTACAACAAAAAAGTATGGTTACATTTGGCCCTCCTTCAATTACAATATGTATGTCACCAAACCTCCAGTGTTGGGCATTTGAACAAATAAAATTACAGAGGTACTATGAATTTCATAGGGGATAGCAATCTGGACTGATTTGTGCTCTGAAAGACAAAGGAAAAGATCTAT
Source organism: Tupaia belangeri chinensis (assembly GCF_000334495.1). Classification (NCBI taxonomy): domain Eukaryota; kingdom Metazoa; phylum Chordata; class Mammalia; order Scandentia; family Tupaiidae; genus Tupaia; species Tupaia belangeri. The sequence continues at coordinate 6,693,573 of NW_006159547.1, read as the reverse complement.
AATTTGTATTTTTTTTTTAATTCAAGCATATGTCTCCAATTTTGTCTAGCATGGTCTAGAATTTGTGAGAATATTAACTGTCTATGCATTACACTTACACTTACCATGTCAGCATTAGAGAAATAAGATAGTCTTACATATTTTACCATTATAATGATAAACCATGTCAAAATCTACTTAAAAGATGCAACCTGCAATTGGAGGTGCATATTGCAGAATACATTACAATACCCCTGACATCAGCAAATAGTCTATTAAAATGAGAAGTATTTAATTCTCACTTTGAGTTTGTTGAATAGTTACCAGCTCGCTCAAGTTCCCATTAATCACTGTTGCCACTCCAATATCATATGTTGTTCCAGGGATTAAATCATCAATCTTGATTCTAATAGCATCCTTTATAAAAAGCTTTATGACTTCATTTGGGTCTGATACAGACTTGGTTTGAAGGTAGTAGATCTCCTGTCCACCTCGTGGGGATTCCCACTGGAGAATTATACTATCTTCTCCCACATTTTCATATTTAACATAAACTTTCTGAGGTGCATTAATCCCTTGGAGAAACAAATAAATAGAAACACATTTCTCAGTTTATTAGCTAGCATCATTTGTGCTATTGAGTAAAAATATCTCTATTTAATATTAATGTCTAAAGTCTACAAATTTTTATGTCACCATGTCTTGAAAAGGACTCAATTTTAGAGAAAAATGTACCTTGTTACTACTGTGCAAGATTTATTAAAACACACATAAACATTACAACTCAAGAGAAAACAGAAATAGAATCTTCAAATATTTTACAAACTTCAGAGTTTTTGTTTTATTTTTATTTAAGAGAGATTTTTTGCTATGGGGTGTGTTTGCTCACTGAAGAGAGAAAGAGAAAGAGAGAAAGCAAACAATTAACCCCCAGGAGGATGGCCATACTGCAATCCCTTCTCTTCCATTCTCTTCTTGGAATCTTGGGCATGTATGCACACACACACACACTTTGTGTAAGTTTTAAGTAACCGGGTCCAGGACTCAAACTGCAGTCAACTATGTGGAAGTCCAGTGACATAACCATTACACCATCTGCTTGTTCCAAAGTTTTCAGTTTTTAAGAGTGGCATTATTGAAATTATTTTTATTTTATATACACCTACTATGCATTGGGCACTCTTCTGAACAGAGAGACTACATCAGTGAAAAATAAAGATTCTTGAGATCCAGACAGTGGCACAGTAGTAAAACACTATATTCTTGGGCCCAGCAGGTTGCATGGTGGTTAAAGCACTGGACTCCCACATGACCAACTGCAGTTTGAGTCCTGGACCCAGAGGCTTGACAATCATGCCAGTATGTGTGCACGTGTCTAAATCCCAAGAGAAGAATGATTTCTCACTTTCCCTCTCTCTGTCTCTCTCCAGTGAGTACATGTACTCTATAACAAAAGCTTAAAAAATAACAACAAAACACTACACTCTGTGAGACTAACCTACATGAGAAGGTTGCTGGTTCAAGTCAACAGACCTCTGAAAGTACCAGGCATGTACCCATAATCCAGGCTGGCTAAATCTCAGAGTAGATTGTGATGTCAAGACCCAGTAAAGAGTAATGTATCTCAGTCTCTCTCACTCACGGAATAAATAAACTTTTTTTTAAAAAAAATCCTGTCCTATGGAGTTTATATTCTAATAGGAAGAAATAGACAGTGAACAATATGTATAATAAATGAATAGAATATAGTACTTTAGAGGTGACAAGAACAAAGAAAAAGTTAAATTAGGATGAGGAAGATTATGGTGGCTTAGAGGAAGAAGTGGTATTAAATAGGAATTTCAATATCTTTTAAAAGATGGGATTTTCAACAAAGAGTTGAATGGAAGTGGGTAGATAGGCATACAAACTTCTGGAAGAAGAGTATTAACCAGAGAAACAGCTAAGTCAAATCCCTAAGGAGGGAGCTTGACTAGCTCGTTCAAAATTAGAAAACAAGAATGAATGAAGGACAGAATTGTTAAGATGAGGTCAGGGGTAAACAGAAAGCCAAATCTTGCCTCTCGGATTTTTTTTTTTTATAAGAAACAAGAACGATATGAATAGCCACTATACCCTACTGTTGGCCCACTCAAAATCTCACAAGAGCCTCAGGTTATAACATATCGGATAAGTCTCCCTCCTCGGACCTCTGATAGCCTCCAGCAGTGTCGTAAAATATTCAGTAACACATGAAATTTCTTGCCTCTCGGATTTTTACTTTAACCAAAGGGGCAGCAACTATTTAGTGATAGAAAAAGAGGCGTGAGCGTTCCTAAGTTCCAAGATTGTCTTGAGCAGCTAGTTTAATACCAGACTATAGAAAAGGCCAATGGTAGAAACAGGAAGTAAGAACAGTAAGCTAGGTGAGGCAGAAGAAGGCATGAATTAAAATAGCACTGCGAGGGATGGGGCACGTGGTGTGACTCTGGGTTTAGTTTGAAGATAGAACCAACAGAATTCCCTGACAGATTGAGTATTGCTGTGAGAAAAATAGAAGGGTCAAAGATAACACCAGATTTTTTTACCTCAACAAGTGATGAACGAAATTACCACGAATTGACAGGAGAAGGTTGTGGATAAAATAGATTTGAGTAGAAGTTTCTGGAGCTCACTTTTGGAAACGTTGAATTTAAGATGTCTGACAGACATCCAAATGAGAGCTAATAAGTAGGCAGCTAGATATTTCAGTCTCATGTTTGGGACAAAGGTCTGGGCCAGAGATATCATTTTAAGTGTAATTGACATAGATGTTTTTTAAATTTTACAACTTAAGTCACTATAAAGAGTTGCAACTTCGTATTGCTTTTCTGATTTCTGAAATGTATGACATTTATTAGAATCAGAGAGGAAGTTAGAACATTATGTTTATCATTCTTACAGAATATCACTGGAGAATTTTCTTCATTCTGTATCATTATAATTGAAGATAATACATTAGTTTAGCTCCTTGCATAGTTTATTCGAATATTAAGCTTTGTGATTTTTTTACTTCTATACAATTCTTTGGAAATTGTAATGCCTTTTTTATAGTCTTCATTATTTGTCTTGTGTTATATGTTTTCTCCTAAATTTTTAATAGTTCTCAGAAAAACTTTAAATTATTTGTTAATGTTTATAAAGATAATTACATAATTCTAATTATTAATTATACTATAATCTTTCAAGAATTGTCCAAGGTTTTTATAATCATTTGGTTTACAGAATCTATAGCTTAATCTTTCGTCTGTTTTGAAGTATACATCTTTATCAATATAGTTAAATACCACAACTTAACTTCTCAGGAAAATATCATTCTGGGTGAGACCCTAGTCTAGTTATCCTGTATTTTATCTTCAAAAAATTACAGCTGATGTTTAAATTGATCATTTATGTAAAACCATCAGAAAAATGACAAACTGATCCAACTAGAAAAACTATCCAATAAGATTCCAAAGTGAAGCAATTTCAGATCTTTGTTCTTAGGTATTTGTAAAACTGAAAAGCCTATGGAAACCAGCAGTTAGCATAATAGCTATGTCGCTGGACTCCCACGTAGTCGACCGTGGTTCACATCCCGGACCCGGTGGCTTAACACTCACACCGGGCGCGTGTGCATGCATGCCCAAGATCCCGAGAGGAGAATGGAGGAGAAGGGATTGCGGTATGACCATCCCCCCTGGGGGGTGATTTCTCGCTTTCTATCTCTATGTCTCTCTCTGTCTGGCAAGCGCACACGCCCTATAGTGAAAAAACCTCTCCAAAAAAAAAAAAAACTGAAAAGCCTATTATATACATTTACTATACTGGAGGACTCAGATGAAATCTACTGAATGCCACATTTAAGCAGACGCTGAGGAAACGGTGAGATCTGATGGAGTTGTAGTATCCCTAAAATTGACCAAAAATTTTTCTTTATGTGCATTTACAGTTTTGTGGAAAACAGTCGGTAAAATTTTTCAGATTTATAAAAGGCTCCAGAACTAGGCATGGTGGTTGAGATGCTGGACTCCCCCATGGTTGATTGAAGTCTGAGTCCTGGACCTGCTGGCTTTCTCTCTCTCTCTCTCTCTTTCTCTCTTTCTCTCTCTCTCTTTCTCTCTCTCTCTCTCTCTCTCTCTCTCTCAAATGTGCATATCCTATAGCAAATTTAAAAATAACAATAGTAAATAAAGTAAATAATTCTTTAAAATTAAAAAAGGCTTGGGACCAGCAGGTAGCGTGGTGGTTAAGGCTCTGGACACTCCCACATGGCCAACCATGGTTCGAGTCCTGGACCTGGTGGCTTGCTTTCTCACTTTCCCTCTTTCTCTCTGTGTCTCTCTCTGGTCAAGTTTAAAAATGAATGAATAAATAAAATTAAATTAAATTTTTTAAAAAGACTCCATAATGAGAAAAAAATTCACTGAATAAAATATACACCTCTCTATGTGTCAAGGTCCTTCATATTCCATGCCTAGCTTACATTTTCTAGGTTCTCTCTACATGTACTCCGTGTTCCAGTCATGCCAATCAACTTGCCTTTTCCTAATATGTAAATATCAGTGTCTCCTAAATGTTCTATTGGACTTTCCCAGGCATGGATAAATAGATGCTTCTTATTTGGCCCTTTTTCCTTATGCACATGCTATTGCTCTACTTGCATCACCCTCTGTCTCCTCACTGCCACCTTCTGGCTAACTCTAACTTCCTTCATGAGTAGAGTGCAACACTCATCCAAAAGATTCCCATGACCATCCTTGAACTCTGAAATCACTGCTCCCTCTCCCATAGTATCCAGAGCATCACCACCAACATAACAGTTATCATGCGGCATTGCCACTGTTAATTTAATTACCTGTTCCCTTATGTAAGTCATTAAGACTAGATCTTACTCATCTTTGCATCTTTAGTATTTATCATAGTTCCTGATACTGAAAAATATTTTATTGAGTGAATAATGAATGAAAAGAAAATATTGCCTCAAGATTCAGAGAGGAAAGCAACACTGAATGAACTGAATTCTGGAAATGTACTGATATGTAGTTTATAGGTAAAACTATAAGCTATAAATGACCCCAAAATTAAATGTGGATACTCACATTATACCTTTCTTTCATCCCTCTATTAAACAAATAGGTACACGCCATAGAAGACTTTAAGCTGACTTCAAAATTAATGTGTCTGTAAGAAATCCTTCTAGTTCACTATCAGTTAAAAAAATAAAGTATTGGGGTAGGCAGGTAGTGTGGTAGTTAACTACACTGGACTCCCACGTGGCCGACCACTGTTCAAGTCCTGGACCTGGACCTGGTGACTGGCTTTATTGCTCTCTCTCTCTCTCTCTCTTTTTATCCTCTCTCTTATTCTGTCCCTGTCTGGTCAAAAATAAATAAAAATGAATAAATTAATAAACAAAGTAATTATTTTTAAAAATTAAAGTACTAAGGCCAGCAGTTGGCATGGTAGTTAATGGCACTGGACTCCTACATTACCAACTATAGTTTGAGTCCTGGACCAGGTGGCTTGTTTTCTCACTTTCCATCTTTCTTGCTCTCTCACTTTCCATCTCTCTTGCTCTCTCTCACTCTGTCCCTCTCTGGTAAAACTGAAATAATTACATTAATTAAATTAAATAATTCTTTAAGTGAAAAAAGAAGATACCTTCCTAAAGGGTAGGGGACCCATCTGAGCACTGGCCAACTGGAGGATGATTTGAACACTGGGAAAATAAATCATCTATTTAGTATCCAGTTGAAAAAATATTTTTATTATCATTTGTGACACTGAATACTTTTATGTTAAGCATTTGCTTTTAGTAATCATTAAATTTTATCTTTTATTATTGTCATTATTTTCGAAGAATATCAAATGTGGCCAGTAAGTATGGTAAGTTGAATTAATCTATGGCAATGCACATGCAAGTTTGCCATTCCTCCTACATAAGCTCTAAGGTGTTTAACTCTTATCTGGTGAAGTTTCAATCAAAGAACTTTGTACAAAAGAATGTTAAGTACACGTGCATAAACACCACACACTACACTCACTAAGGTCTGTGCCTAAAATGTGCTTAGTTACGCAGTTTTGAAAGTGTGTGGGAACCAGCAGTTAGCGTAATGGCTATGTCACTGGACTCCCACGTAGTCGACCGCGGTTCGCGTCCCGGATCCGGTGGCTTAGAACTCACACCGGGCGCATGTGCGTGCGTGCCCAAGATCCCGAGAGGAGAATGGAGGAGAAGGGATTGCGGCATGACCATCCCCCCTGGGGGGGTGATTTCTCGCTTTCTGTCTCTATTTCTCTCTCTCTCTGTCTGTCACGCGCCCTATAGCAAAAACCTCTCAAAAAAAAAAAAGTGTTTTATCTCTTTTAAAATTATATTGCTTTAAACTTAAGAAGATAAATAGAATTATTAATTAAATAATATATTACTTTAATGATTATGTTCTAGACAAGGATTCCTTGTGGAAGTGAAGAGTAGATATGAATTTGCTGAAAACTCTAGGATGAGACTGCCCCCTAGAGGTCAATGCATTACTTTATGTGAGAAAATGAACTAAACATTCATTAAAGTATGCAGACTAATTTGTCTTATTTAATGTTACTAAAAAATAATGGGTGAACTAATCACTAATAGTCCTATGATCATTTATTTGTCTGTGGTAATTTCATGATAAATTTATTTTCCAGCCAAGGTTATAATAAGAAAGATATCTTCCAGAATCTCTGGTAGGACAATAAAATGCAAATTAGAATAATTTTTTAAAATATTTCATGTAAACCTAAATAAATTTAGTATTTATAATCTATGTTTAGAGTTGTTAGTCAACATTCAAACACATATTCAAGTGTATTTCTACCTATGAATAATCAACCTAATTACATTTTCAACAAAATATTATTTTAAAATATACAGTTTATATTTTTATTAAAAAGCTGGGGGTGAAGAGAAGAGGATAGAGAAAGATAGCAAGTGAACAATAGAGAGGTATGACATTAGTGGGACACAAATATGATTTATTACCTGTTGATGATGACGTGTATAGTATTCTCAACTGGATTGGTCTGAGAAGTATTTCATGATGGGTAAAGTCTTTTTACAAGCAAAATGAGAAATAGTGATTGACTGCTTAAGAAAATAATTGGAATAATAATAATAATAATGATCGGGAAAAAATGAAAAGATATTGAATGCTGAAGTGGGGATTTTAATGTCTCCGTAGACTGACATGCATGACATTCCCTTTTGAAAAAGCAATGTAATACACTGTAAAGTCATATGCAATTCAATGTAATATATACAAGATTATGGTGATAAGAAATTTTTAAAATATATATATATAAAAGTGACATATGGTCATACTTACCTGTAATGGCTGAAATAGGTTTCTCAAAGCAACTTAAAGTTCCTTTTTCTGTTACACTGAAGAGATATATCAGATAATGATGAAAAGACTCTAGATCCCCAATTATTGCTGTTGTATTGAATTTTTCTATAAGCACTGCTTCTGATTTATTGTTTTCAACATCCAAAATAATTAGAAGATAATGATGAAAAGATACAGGATCTGGAGGATCCCACTGTAAAAATATTTCTGTTGGAGTCACACGAGTAAGTGTGAAATTTTGGACTGATAATGGACCTGGGAAAATATTTTAAGATACATTATTTTAGGAGGACCAGCAGATGGTATGGTGGTTTCATCACTGGACTCCCACAGGGTCAGTCATAGGACATATCTGTCCCCCTTTCACTCTGAATACACACATACCATGCATTCTGCTTGAATCTCTCTTTGGAAGCAACAGCTTAAGACTTAAAATAAGATCATCTGGCTCTTTGTGTGGCTTTACTACTAAACAAAACAGTTTACTTGGCATTTTTGAAGCTCAGTTTTTTCATTTCTATATAGCAACTTCCTGGGCTGAGACAAGGACTAAATGACTTAATGTGTATAAAACAAACACACAAAAAAGTGCTTTGTAAAATGCAAAACAGATTAGACACTTTAGTCTTAATGGATTTTTAGTGGTTGTTAAGGTCAAGTTTGATCTTCTGAGACAAACCCTTGACACTTTCAAATCTATTTTTTTTCTTTTTTTGGAGAGGTTTTTTTGCTATAGGGCGCATGTGCTCGCCAGACAGACAGACAGAGACATAGAGACAGAAAGCGAGAAATCACCCCCCAGGGGGGATGGCCACACCGCAATCCCTTCTCCTCCAATTCTCCTCTTGGGATCTTGGGCATGCACACACACGCGCCCAGCGTAAGTTTAAGCCACCGGGTCCAGGACGCAAACCGCGGTCGACTACGTGGGAGTCCAGCGACATAGCCATTACGCTAAATAGCAACTTCCTGGGCTGAGACAAGGACTAAATGACTTAATGTGTATAAAACAAACACACAAAAAAGTGCTTTGTAAAATGCAAAACAGATTAGACACTTTAGTCTTAATGGATTTTTAGTGGTTGTTAAGGTCAAGTTTGATCTTCTGAGACAAACCCTTGACACTTTCAAATCTATTTTTTTTCTTTTTTTGGAGAGGTTTTTTTGCTATAGGGCGCATGTGCTCGCCAGACAGACAGACAGAGACATAGAGACAGAAAGCGAGAAATCACCCCCCAGGGGGGATGGCCACACCGCAATCCCTTCTCCTCCAATTCTCCTCTTGGGATCTTGGGCATGCACACACACGCGCCCAGCGTAAGTTTAAGCCACCGGGTCCAGGACGCAAACCGCGGTCGACTACGTGGGAGTCCAGCGACATAGCCATTACGCTAACTGCTGGTCCCGACACTTTCAAATCTGAAACCATCTACCTCTCAAATCTGATTTTACTCTCAGGACAAAATAATCAACTCATCAGTCTGCACTATTCCAATTTTATCTCCACATTTGCTCACAACACATTCTTCTTCCTTTAACTTCAACTTAAGCACTTTCTTTCTGGAAGTCTCTCCCTGTCAGTCACATTCTAATAAGCATTTGTTAGGGCTGGCAGGTGGCATGTGGTTAAGGCACTGGACTCCCACATGGCCAACCATGGTTTGAGTCCTGGACCTGACGACTTGCTTTCTGTCTCTCTCTGTGTCTCTGCTCAAGTGGAATAATAATATATAAAATTAAATTAATAATTATTTTTAAAATATTTTAAAATAAGCATTTGTTAAACACATGATGGGTTGGGCATTTGCATTATTACATTTTTGTTATATAATTTTGTTTGTTTAACTTTAATTCCTTACTAATTTTCTCCATTGTGAGCCTCTCAAACATTCATAATAGATGCGTATCTGTTCATCTCTTGTACTAAGCACCTAGAAACTCAGTTCCACAAAACCGTATCTATCCCTTACTCTGGACTAGGCATCAATCTAGCTAGTGCTATGACACAAATCAGACATACTTCCAGCCCTTTCAGGATCTATAATATAAGAGAAAAGCCAAACACATAAACAGGTTCATTATAAATTTAAAATGATCAGAGATACAGAGATGCCCAGTGTTATAAGAAAATACCAAATTTTCAGAAAATATCTGCTAAAAACAGTATCAAATACCTTTGAAAAATTATACTTTCAGATGTCTTATAACTTACGTGTTTCTACTCTGAGTATTGGACTGAAGGTAGTTTTTGACTTCCATTCATTTATTGCAAAGACTAAAAATCTGTAAATATGACCAGGAGACAACCGGGTTATCACTTTTTCTGTAGTATTTGGGGGTATGCTTTCAAAATGTTGTTCTTCTGTATAAGCTAAAGAGTATTTAAGGATAATTTTATATCCCTGTTTCAGCCACTTATTCAAATTATTCCAAAATTTCAAATTATTCCAACTAAATATAATTTCAGTTGTTCCAACATTCTTCACATAAAATATAAAGTTTTCCTGCAGAGAAGGTGCTGAAAAAACATAAAGGAGAATATTTGAATTAGAAATTAGAATTCTATCATTGAAATTTCAAAATTAAGAAAAAATAAGTTAACTAATAAAATTAAAATTAAACAAAAGAGTTGCATAAATAAAAGAAATAATATTTATAAAAATAATTACCTTCATATTCACAAATATATGGCAATGGAACAGAACAGAGAAATCTTGCAAAGAAATAGTTTGATCCAGTTGCGTTTTGCTGTAAAATGTAACAATCTGTTTCATTCTCAGGTAGTGGAAAAGAAGGCATTTCATTTTCCTTAAGGCTAGAAGATGATCCATCTGTCCATGTGAGATGACCTCCTTTCTTTAATAAAATACACAAATTAAGCCAATTAAAAGGAAATCTCATCTTTTTAGTCATTGCCTTTCAAATATTTGTAGTGGAAGCTTTTGATTAGTCATGCCTGTATTATAAAATTTTCTAACATTTTAAAATCATCAACCAACTCAACATTTTTACATAGATTTCCTTCATGAAAAAGAAGCTGGAGACAGTTCACAGTCATTCACTAATTAGCCATATATCTTAGGCAAACTGCCAAATCTTGGATTGTCTGTTCTCATCTATAAGATGGGCATTATAACAGAACCTACATCTTAAGGTCATTGTAATGATTAAAGAGAGCATTTGCAGTGCTCAACACATGCGCCAGACACAGAGCAATCATTCAGTAAATGTTATTTTATTCCGCCTAATCAAAAATAAGTCCTGTGAATCAAGAGGGATGGCTGATACCTTTCCAATAAAGGATGTCCCTAGTGAACATCACCAACCCGAGTTCTTATAAGTAGTGGTGAACTTCTCTAGAAAATGAAGTAGCTGCCCTCCTACAAAGTATGAGTTTTGATAAAAAGGCACCAGATTGTAAGCATATTTCCACCCATTACTATCTACTCTTGGGCAATTTCTAATCTCTTAGAAACTAAGTTTTCTCACCTATATAATGAAGCAAATCATGACTGTATGGTTATCAACAGGCTTAGAGAGTATGTATGCAAAATACCAAACACAAAACAGCTCCTTTAAAATAAGTAACAATTCTAGTGATAATGAACACCATGAAAATAGACTATGTCTATATCGTGATCATAATGCCATCCTCCAAATCGAGCACAATACTAATACAGTTTCATAAGTAGAATTAAATTCTAATTCTGTCCATATTTACTTTTGAGTTTTAGTATCTACCTACTATTTGGACAGAATCCTAACTTTTTACCTGGCTTTAGGTCTTAAGCAAATTTTCCTTAACTTCTAAAAATTTTGTTTAACTTAAGTTATAACTGCTTTTCTTGAAATTTAAAATATAATAATAGCAAACTAAAGACAGTGCAAGAGAAGAGTGGAGAATGGGGAGAAGGGAGGAGGTCAACAGGGAAAAAATATAAACATTTAATGGACACAAAAATGGAAAATTGTCTGATGATAATAATGTGTATGATAATATCTTTGACTGGACCAATAATGATCCAGTGTATTCAAGGTAGAAGAATTCATGTTGTATGCTGTAAAGATGAACAGTGATTAAATGAAAAATAATTAATTTACTTAATTTTAAAAAAGAATTAAAAAGACCTCCTTTCTATAGATATTATAAAAATACATTTCTATTTCACCACATGTAATGGAATAGTATTTCTTCAGAGTTTCTTGTAAAGCACATGAGGTGTTGCACTTTTGAAAATAGGTGTAGGTTCAGAAGTTGTGTTAAAGTGGTGAGGGTATAAAAGTTGGTCAGACAGGCACTGGTTCAAGGCCTGAAATGGCCATTTATGAGCGGTATGCCCCAGGATCTTTCTGGGATCCATTCTTCTATGTAAAATAGGAATAATGATAGTACCAATTACAATTATTAAATCATTATAAGAAGTAAATGCAGGTTAACTACACAGCCTTCCCACAGTGGAAGACTTGTTGTTGTTTTTATTTTTGCCATAGAACACATGTGCTTACTGGAGAGACAGTGCAAAGGAAAATGAGAATCACCCTCTTAGGTGGAGGGGTGACCATAGTACAATCTCTTTCTCCTCCATTCTCTTCCTGGGATTTTGGGCACACAATGCACATGTGCCCGGTGTGGTTTTCAAGTGCTGGGTCTAGGACTCAAACCGTGGTTGGCTATGTGAGAGTCTAGCACCTTAATCACCATGCCACCTGCTGGCCCCAAGAGTGCAGTGTTTAACAGCTGTGCCACTGTCTGGAGTCAAGAATCTTTCATTAGTGGGAACCAGCAGTTAGCGTAATGGCTATATCACTGGACTCCCACGTAGTCGACCGCGATTCGTGTCCCGGACCCGGTGGCTTAAAACTCACGCCGGGTGCGTGTGCGTGCGTGCCCAAGATCCCGAGAGGAGAATGGAGAAGAAGGGATTGCGGCGTGACCATCCCCCCTGGGGGGTGATTTCTCGCTTTCTGTCTCTATGTCTCTCTCTGTCTGCCTGGCGAGCGCATGCGCCCTATAGCAAAAACCTCTCAAAAAAAAAAAAAAAAAGGTTAAAAAAAAAAAGAATCTTTCATTAGTTAAGTTCCTTCTAAGTGTGAGCCTGCAGTATAAAATTAGAAATAAAATGATGAATAAAACAATTCTATCACTGACATCCAATAATATTCACAGTGTTATGCAGAATAGATTTACTTAAAGATGTGATTACTTTCTATAGGGATTATAACTAGCAAATAACTTTGAAGTCAATCTCAAAAGACCAGCTTAGTGTAGAATCATAGAGTATAGCAATTAGGAGCAGACTGGATGCATGCCCATATGGGCAAGTTCAATCTCCCTGTGCCCGTTTCCGCATTTGTCATTATGAGTAGAGCAAACAGAATTGTGTTTGACATTTAGAAGACACTATAGGACTAAGTTACTATTATAAAATAATTGTTGTAGTTACTTTAATGTTTCATTTACTTCCCAAACTATGTTTAAGTATCTTGAGATCAGAGATGGTATCTTAAACATGTTGGAATAATTCATAGCACAGAAACTGCAAGATGCCTTGTCAGCTAACACTCTGGCTACCAAGTGTAGCTCCTGACCCTTATAACAGAAACTAGTAGCCATAACTATTAGAAGAGTATATTTTAGTTTAAATATTTTTTTTAGTTTTTAAATAATTATTTAACTTTATTTATTTATTTATTTTTAATTTGACCAGAGAAGGACAGAGCCAGTGAGAGAGAGAAAAACAAGAAAGCATAGCCGCCAGGTCTGGAACTCGAACCACAGTTGGTCCAGCGCCCTTAACCACCATGCCACCTGCTGGCCCCTAATTTAAATGGTTTATAATAACACTTCTAACTATAGGAAACAACTATACATACACTGATCGGTCTTCTTGGGAAAAGACTAGCATGCTGAGAGGTAAAAATGCAAAATAACTAAGAAAAACTGTTCTGAATAATCTTTTTTTTTCTTTCTTACTTTTAGGCAATATCTCACTATGTTGAGATTCTCCTGTCTCAGCTTGTCAACAGGCTGGGACAACAGGTTCATACCACTACATCCAGCTTTTAAAGCAGACAGGGAATTGAACCCAGGCCTCAGCCTCCTGAGTAGCAGCCTCTACCTTTGCACATTACCACAAGCTGGACTGGTTTCAGGAATATTTATTAGAATTTATCCGTTGCTTATTAAAAGATAAAGAAAGCTCAATAAGAGGATGATAAAAAAAAAAAGATGCAATTAAAAATTGTTCAGAGCTTTTCCCAAGCTTATACAAAGAGGCATTGAATAATTGGTACCGAGGTGATAGGTTTGCCTTGGGTCAATACAGATAAGGACATCTCACAGAAAACGGGTTTATCTTTGAATGCCGGAAATAAAAGTAAATGGATCCTGGGGAAGAAAATATGACCAGACAGAGACGATTTTGTTAGGGCTTAGGTGCTTCTATAAAGGCTGACCAGGTGAACTTTCATGAGACATTCTGTAACATAAAGAATGTAAAGAAATACGCCACATGCTGCTTATTTCACTGGTATTCAGTAAAATATTCAGACTTTTCTGTTATTCTTTTACTAAAATTGAGCTTCATAAGTCTGGATATGTGAAGTGAAAGGAATCCAAAGAATACTTTCTGTTTTCGGTTTTGTATTATTGTATTGTTCACATGTGTGAGAAATACAGGAAGTAGAATAGGTTTGATGAGACAGAGAAGACATGCGTAGTCTTGACAATGTTGCAGTTATCTACAGGAAATACCAGAGGATAATCAGAAGAAAATTAAATACGTGTCTGGAACTCAAAAGAGAAAGAAAGGTGGGCTAGGTAAAGATTCGATAATATCAAATTTAGGTGGCAAATTAAATGAAGAAATGGGTGAAATTATCCAAATGAACTTAGGATAAGTCTGGGAAGACCAAATTTAAAGCAATATTGAAGAAACAGATGTCTACAAATAGCAAATGAAATGTGGTTTCCATACAAATAGACAGATGAATAGTATTATATCTGTCTTATAAGAAGTACCTAATAAATATTTATTTAAGTAGTGAGGTTAGGAATAAGAGAAGAATAAAGAATGAATGAATGGACATAGATAAAATAAGGTTACTGACCTTCATATGGTTAAGACCAGTCCATATTATTATTTGATTCTTTGATCTGAGATGTGAAAATATAAATTTGTTTTCCTCTTCACTTTTTATATCCAGAAGGTGTGCAGAACTTAAGGACAGTTCGCAGCGTTGTTGGGCTACAGTCCATGGCTCACTCTCACTGCTAATTCTATAACAGCTCTTTCTGAATGCTACCCAGCCTTGTGAACAGGAGCCTGCCGAAAGAGAAATGTCTTGTTCAATATGAATTTGGTAACATAACATCTCACAATCACATTTCTTAACAAATGTAGAAGTTAACTATGAAAACCTCATAATTTTACATGTACATACCTCTGTCACCAATATAAATGTTAAAGCAGTTACTAATCAAATAGTAAATCAGTTAGCATCAATTAAAATAGTTTAAAAGTAGCTGTAAGAATTAGTTATGCAGATTATTGTAACTTCATTAATAACTGCATTTAAACAACAAATACCAGCTGTTTTTCCTTCTAAAGAAAAGCTGACTTTCCTTCCCATTGTTTTGGTACTGATAGAGTTTTCTTTTTTTTTCTTTTTTCTTTTTTTTTTTCCTGTAGGTGCATGCACTTTCCAAAGAGAGAAACAGAGAGAGAGGGAAAATGAGAAATCATCCCCCCCCCCATGGGGGATCGCCACACCATAATCCCTTCTACACCTCTCTCCACCTCTCTCCTCTGGGATTTTGGGCATGCACACTCATGTACCTGGCATGATTCTCAAGCTGGGTCTGGGACTCGAACTGCAGAGCTGGCCATATGGTATCTGGTACCTTAACCCCCATGTCATCTGCTGGCCCCTGATAGGGAATTTTTCAATGTATTTCAGATTCTTTTATATTTTAGAGTATGAAACACAAGGCTCACTAAGAATTCTGCTCTTGGTCAATTGAACGTGAGTGTTCACCTTTCAAAAAGAGTTCAAATGGTTGCTTAGCTTTATTCTCCAATTGTGCACCTTAGAGAAAATGTCACCCTGTTAAGCAGAAGTGGTGTACATCAACTCCTGTGGGTATTTCTCCCAACATATTAGCATTACATGAGTTGAGAAGAATCTTTTGAAGAAACTATTGCCTTTTCAAAGGGAAAGGAAGGTGGAGAGAGGTGATGTTTGAATTACTTTGCAACCTTTCTCTTACTAAGTGTTTCTGAACTTCATTTGTGTGATACGTATATTGTGGTTTACTGATTATTCTTGCAGGAGTATTAAAAGGGGCCCTTACAGCATCACAGAGAGTATACTGCCCCTATCAACAATCTAAGTTCCTGTCCTTTCCTATTCTGTTCCCATCATGTGAGGGAAGGACGTAAAACTAGGAAGAATCAAAAATTGAACATGATTCTCCTTCTCCTGCAGTTTTCCAGACTTTGGTAAGGTCTGATCAGAGATGAGTAATGAACAAGCATTAAATATAGGGTGAAAGATTGATGTCTTTATAATGGATCACAATGGACCTTTGTTACCTGAAAATAAGACTGTTTATTGACACTTGAAAGTCATCTAAGAGTTAAATAATCTATATGAACTATTGCCAGAGTTAAAAGAAAGAGATTCCACGGGCACAGTTTAAAGGAACTGTGAAAAGTAAGCACAATTGGTAAGTTGTTTCTTACCCTACCTCTGCTATGTCCCGCTTGCTAAATAAGCCAGTAAAATATCTAAGTGATAGCTTAGAAAAAGGGCTGTGTCAACCAGGAGCATGGTGGTTAAGGCAGCTGGATATCATGTGCCTGCACAGTTCCAGTCCTGGACTTGACAGTGTGAGAAACACTCCAGGCAGGTGTGCATGTATGTGTGCCCCAAGTCCCGACAAGAAGGAGAAATGTAGAAGGAACTGTGCTGGGACCATTTTTTTTTTTTTTTTTGAGAGAGTTTTTCCCTTTAGGGGCGGCCCGCT
>NW_006159547.1:6580982-6676856 GCF_000334495.1 Tupaia belangeri chinensis | reverse complement strand
TCTCTCTCTCTCTCTCTCTCTCTCTCTCTTCTTCATGTTTATGTGCCCTCTGGCAAAATTAAAGAAAAAGAAAAAGGAGACTATGCTAACTCAGTTATAAACAGTTTGCAGTGTTTAATTTGGGCTGGATCACTTACAATAAGAACAATATAACTGCCAAAGTATATACAAAATATGTATTAATGATAAACCTCAGATATATTTATATATATATATATATACCTGTTTCAACTTGAACATCTAATCTCTGAAATATATATATGGAATCCAAATGCAACTGTTTAAATTCAAATGTAAAAGCATAGACGGTTGCAGGTTTCAAATTACCCCACTCATAAACCATAACATTATTTTGTATAATGTGTGAAGAATTATCAAGAGATATTGACACTGATATGTCCTTGGAAGAAACTGTACTCCAGTTAAAAGAAACACTGGTACTTGATGCTATTATTTTAATATTGGTACTTGAGATTCCACCTACAAAAAAAACAGAGTGAATAATTAGTATTGATTCAAATAAAACTGATGAAACATGAAGGTTATTGACTTACAAATGATTTCTAAAAATGGAAAAACATATTATAAATCCATAAAATCTGTTCTAGATAATTCAGGAGTTTCTTATACTCTAGTTTTGTACATAGAATGAATGAAATATATTATAAATCCACATTATAATATTTTTAAGTAGCTTGGGTTATATCTAAAATCTCTATTACACTTCTTCATTGATAATACAATAGTACACACCAAACAGCAAAACTGAAAATCTTATTCTTACTTTAGTTTATAATTGTCTTTAAATTTTGAAATTTATATCGTATTTTTTTAAAAAAGGACTACTATCGTGATGTAATTTTGAAATATGGCTTAAATACCTTAATCACTGTAAAATTCAACTTATTTGGTAATAAAAGATTTACTTTTTATAATGAGGTAATATAGTTGATATAGTCAATTAACACATACACATTACTTACGAGTTTTAAATGATTTTTCACTTAAAATTTGTTCATATTTTAGGGACTGTATGATAATATGATAGTCTTCATTTTCCTCTAGTGTTATTACTGATTTCTGAAGCTTTTGTGTATCTGCAAGAATGCTCTTGACATTCTGTAAATCATTACATTCATCAGATTAAGAAATGTTTATTAAAAATTAATCTCTATGTCAGGTACATCAATTAAAATTTGACTTTTGTACATCTCTTTCGTAAGAAGCAGTTTTTCAATATGGAATATAAACATATGCATTAATTATCTATTTTTACATAAAATGATTTTTTTTCCTAGTTTTTCTACAGGGTACAGTAAGCTTGCTGGAGAGGCACAGAGAGAGGGAAAGTAAAAAAATCACTCCCCCAAGTGGGGATGGCCACACCTCAGTCTCTCCTCCTCCACTCATCTCAGGATTTGGATACAGTCGCACTCACGCCAGACCAGATGTGTCTTTCGATTTGCTTGGGCCAGGACTCTACCACATAGCTGGCCATGTGAAATCCACTTCCTGGACCACAATGCTACCTGCTGACCCCATGACATTACTTTCTAAATAATTTTCTTTTAGCATGCAAACTGTAAAAAGAAAAATAAATATCATTGCTATGAAAAAGTTAAAGATTAATTTGATCAATGACTTGTCAAAAATATTTCATATGCTAACATTTTATATATTAATAAAGCCAGAAACGTCAACCTGTTAAATTCCAATTTGTAATGTGACATTTAATTATAACAAATTTACAGTATGCTTACTTTTCAACAGAACTAACAAAAGATGCCTTACTTTTTGAGCAAAATCATTAATAAGTTGGTATTTTAAAATATACAATTCAGGACTTCTTCCTTTAGGAAATTCATTCCATTCAATAAATGCTGCTGCTGTTTGTTTACTCATTGGTATACAATGGGAACTTTTTGAGATCTGAAACGAGAAATCAAGGTAATAATACAAAGTAGTAAAAATTATTCTTGATTATTGTTTTATAAAAAAAGTAATAAAAGTGAAACCTAACTAGAATATGCCAAATAACAATTTTAAAATATTTCAGTGGTATCAGTTTCTACACATAAAATATTATCCATCCATTTCTGTATGTATAAATATAATTTTGAACATTTTACTTTTAAAAATCAAGTAAAGTTGGCCAGCAGGTGGTGTCATGGTTAAGGGCACTGGATTCCCACATGGCTGACAGCAGTTCAAGTTTCAGACCTGGCGGCTTCCTTCTCTCTCTCTCTCTCTCTCTCTCTCTCCCCTCTCCCCCCGCGATCAAATTAAAATGAAATAAGTAAGGAAATAAAGTCAAATAAAATAATTCTTTTTAAAAAATCAAGTAAAGTAAGAGCAAGGTAATTTGAGATCCAAATTTCTGGTTCTAACTGGAAAACATCATGTTTCTAGAGTCAGGGTGGAAAAAGAGACTCAAAGTCATGGGAAAGACACCGCATGTCTTCCTGGCAACTGTTACTGTGGTGATTCTGTCTACAAAACTGCATCACGAGAGGTCTTCGAAAAGGTTCATGAAAGATACATAGTACCGAACAACTACTAGTAGATTTCAAAACTACTTTGCACCAACACAAACTTGTAGTTTAATCCCATCTTTTATGGACTTTTTGAAGTCACTTCATATTTTGTGGACACTTTTTTCTTTGGGAGAGATTTTTGCTATAGGGCACATGTACTTGTTGGAGAGACAAAGAAAGATGGAGAGACAGAAAGTGAGAAATCTCCTCCCCAGGGGGATAGCCATGCCATTATCCCTTCTCCTCCATTCTTTTCTCAGGATTTTGGGCACACATGCACATGTGCTCAGCATAAATTTCAAGCCACCGGGCACAGGACTTGACCACAGTCAGTCATGTGGGAGTCCAAAGCCTTAACTGCTATGCTACCTGCTGATCCATTTGCAGACATTCTTGACAACACATTTGCAAACAAAATACATCTGAGTGTAAAATGTTTGAATCCAAGTCAATTTAGAGTCATAGTTTATTTACACATACTGAAAATGTTAATAAATATGATAAAATTGACCACAAGATCAGAGATGGTTTATTTTCCTTAAACGATAGAACAGACTTCAACTCTCAGGAGAATAATATTTTTTATGAAAATTCCTATCAAAAACAATCTTGAAATGCCTCACTATGCAATATATTCAAATTCCAATCTCTCTCCCACTGATTATCCCCCAATTTATGCAATAAAACCAGATGCCATCTATATATACATATTTGTGTAATTCTTAGCAAAGAAAATTTCCTTAGGTTCTAAGCCTGATATTTAGAAGTATTTCCCCTCAATGTATGCCTCATATTCCAAAATGGCAGATCCAATGCTATTGCATTTGCCCTTAGCTAATTATAAGGGACACACTCAAAAAAGCCTTACCTTAAGAATATGTGGTAACCACAGCAGAATAATAATGAATTTCTCCATCTGGAAAGAAAAATGCATTCAGTTCAATTATGCATGCATACGTATTATTTTATAGTTATTTTATTTTGGTACTGGTATTATTAATTTACCAGAGAGAAGCAGAGAGAGAGAGAAAGAAAAAGTGAGAAAGCAAGCCACCAGGTCTGGGACTCTATCCATGATGGGTCATGCACGAGTCCAGCCCCTTACCCACCCTGCCACATGCTGGCCCCAACACACGTGTTTTTTAGCTTTAAAACTAAATATTGGACATCCTTTAGGTGGTGTGCCTGTATATCACTTTAATGTGGGAGTCTTTTCCATTTAGACTGACTGCTCATCCAATTGAATATTAAGGCATTTATAAGTAGGTGCTATGTAATAGTCTCCACATAATAAAATTGGAGGCATTAGTACTTTCTAACAAATAGCAAAATAATTTTCTTCTACAAATTTTTTAAAATTAAATACAAAGGAGGTGTTAGAATAAAGTGAATTATAAGGCAATTACACACAATTACATTGCATTGTAGAAAACTAACCTCAGTTGATGGAAATCCAGAACGCCTACACACTGCTACTTCATTGGAAGTAATTTCTCTCATTTTAAAATTACACCATTGATATGGAAAATATTTCAAAATGCTATTGACGAAATTGAAACTTAAATGGAAAATCATTCAATAGTCATTTCTATTAAGTTTAGTTTTTAAATCGATTCATCTAAAAAACGTTGTGTAACATTTCCTGGAATCTAGAGTTCCCGAGGGCCTAAAACTTTTATATTCAACTTAATATATGAAGAAAAAAAAGAATACCCCTGTATTTGTATATACGTACACACACACACACACACACACACACACACATTTTTATATATGTAGTATTTTTTGTAAAACTGGAAAATATCATTTTAATAGTAAATCGTTTCTAGGATAAATTTTAAAGCGCTCTACAGCTCACTGTAACGCAATTTTCTTCCTACAGATTCCTCTTTAGTTCTTATTAAGCAGGCGTTCACCTAAGATAAAATGCAACCCAGTTAAAAAGAAATACTTAATCATTAAATCCACAGACTCTGCACAAAACTGCAGAGCTTTAAATTTGTTTATTCTTCTAAGCAATCTAAGATAAGTCTTCTACCTTCAGGGTTACTGTATTAAATTTTCTCCCCAAATCTCAGTGTGAGCTAGAATGTCGAAGGCTTCTGTGCTATAATAGGAATGGGAAAGTGGAAGGATCACTCCGGGCCGTCCGCTCCTCAAATCCAAACGCTTGGTCCAATTCTAGGCGCACTGTTTGCGCCCAGAGAGCAGAGAAACAGAGAAGCTGCCCTGAAGTACACTGTTTCAGAAATAGTTCAAAGGAGCCCACCTTGTCCTGGAGAAAGAATGGAGAGAGGGACGGAGTATAATTGAAAAGATTGAGGCTTTAAGAATGGTTAGACCGGTGGGAAAAGAAGGAGAGGCCTGATGACAGAACGCGCAGGACGCACAGCCTAGAAACCAGCAGGTGCTCAGACGCGGCCACTCTGGGATCCGGCAGCCAGGGCGCCAGCGCTTTGCAAGTTTCTCGCGCCGGTGCTGAGCACTAGCGGAGGCCAGAGAAGTGCAGAGGCCGCGCTGGGTGCAGCACCGAGGCAGCCCAGCCGCAGCTGCCCGGGGAGCCCTGGGTCACATTGCACCTCTTGGCCTGCCTCCCTTCCTCTTCTTCCTCCCGCTCTGCTCCAGCTCTTCCAGCCGCTGCTCTGGACAGTTTAGTTCGGATCAGCGATGTCCTCTCCAAGAACCGGTTGGATTAATTAAGTGAAAAGTCTCCATGGCTACAGAAGCCACTGGAAGGGAGAGGTGTGGGAGGCGAAGCCCAACAAATTGGTATGTGGAGGAGAACTGCACTCTGATGGAAAAGGGAGGAAAGGGTAGGGTGATGACGGGGAACCGGAGTGGAAACGTCGGTATCTCATGAAAAACAGAAAATGACTATGTGACTACAAACAGCCCAGTTTGGGGATAAATTAATCTGCATGCCTTTGTATGAAACCACCTTTTTAAATCGTTAACATGTTTGAGAAGGGGCTGGGGAGCGCGCGTTCTGCAGTATTTAACAGTATTGACTGAGGAACCGTCCATCTGGATTCTTCCATCTTCGAAGTCCTTATCACTTTGTTCTGTGACAGTCTCAGCTTAAAACTGACTTGACCCAGAGTGCCTTCTTTGAGTCCTGGCTAATTCATTCACTTTTGTGATTTCCACTGTATTCAAGATTCCCAGCTGCTCCATCTTGGGTTTCGTTTATTTCCAGCGCTTCAGAGCAATGTTCAGAGCTCTGCAATGAGCAAGCATCTCCAGTTTGCCACAGGAAATTCCAAATCATCTTTTCGATGCAACCAGGTAGCACATGCCTGTTGATAGTGGTGCTCAGTTGACTAAAGTCAGGTTGAAGCCCTATTTCTTTCCATTCCTTAAGAGCCCAATGGTGGTGGCATGCCTGATGTCCCAGCTACTCAGGAGGCTGAGAAAGGAGGATGGCAGTTCCTCACCAGCATGGGCAACATAGCAAAACCCTGTGTCAAATCAATCATCTTCCAAAACTAAATTCATGATCTTCCCTCTCCCAGCCTTTCCTGAACAGAGGCTCATTTTGCCCAGTCAACAAAGCCAAAAATCGCCATCTCACCATCCTCAGATCATTTTTCTCAGCACCCCAACACCAATTGGCCTCAAAACCTCTTTGACTCTACATCCAAAATATCCCTTAGGATGATCATCTCTCTATTCCCATGGACATAGGCTTTATTGGAAACCTTAAGTGTGTGTGTGTGTATCTGTGAAGTACGTGCCATGTTTAAGAGCTTAGATCTCAGTCCAGTTCCTATGACTTCATTTACTCGCTGAGCGTGTCTTTGAATAGTTGGTTGTGGTGAAGAGTAAACTTGGAGAGTGCTTGGCCAAGTAGAAATATTTAATAGAGTGACTACTAGTGTTGGCGCACTGCAGTTACTGCCGACTAACCAGTATTTGCACTATGTCTCCTTGTTTGATAACCCCACTCTACACTGTTAGCTAGTGTAATCTTTCTGATATACACACATGACCAGGCTGAGATGCTAACTTAAACAACTAACTCTTCACTGTCTACAATGTATCTCTCAGCAATTCTCATTCCAACTTCAGCTCTCTCCTCTTCTCCTTGGCACCCTGAATTACACCCTGAGGAAAGTAACAAGACATAACCATTTGCATCTTTGTTTTTCCATATGCCATTTGGTTTACACTGTAGCATAAAACTTGATTTTTTGTGTATTTATGTCCTCAACTAGATCAGGAACTCTGGGATAGCAAATATATATATTAATTAAGCACAGTTATAGGTGTAAACACTATTTTGTTTTAATTCCTGAGGGTCTTGCCTATCTTTAAAATATATATATCTATGTTGGGAACAGCAGATGGTGTAATGGTTATGTCGCTGGACTCCCACGAAGTCGACTACAATTCTAATCCTGGATGGGGCAAATTAAAACTCACACCAGGCGTGTGTGTATGCATGCCTAAAATCCTGAGAGGAGAATGGAGAAGGGTTTGCAGCATACCAGTATCAAGCATGGTTTTGCCTTGAATACTGAGTCTTTTTCAGTCTTCTGCAATATGTGTAAGAATCTTTCTTTCTTATGCTTTACCCTTAAGAGAAGCCAAGATTCATCAAATTCCACAATGTGAAAGAAGGCTGTTTTGAAGTTAAAATGGAAGTGTACTTAGAAGTGAACTTAGAATGTCCTTCCTTAAACCTGGAAAAAAATCGGTTCTGTTTTTAACATAGCAAAACCCTGTGTCAAATCAATCATCTTCCAAAACTAAATTCATGATCTTCCCTCTCCCAGCCTTTCCTGAACAGAGGCTCATTTTGCCCAGTCAACAAAGCCAAAAATCGCCATCTCACCATCCTCAGATCATTTTTCTCAGCACCCCAACACCAATTGGCCTCAAAACCTCTTTGACTCTACATCCAAAATATCCCTTAGGATGATCATCTCTCTATTCCCATGGACATAGGCTTTATTGGAAACCTTAAGTGTGTGTGTGTGTATCTGTGAAGTACGTGCCATGTTTAAGAGCTTAGATCTCAGTCCAGTTCCTATGACTTCATTTACTCGCTGAGCGTGTCTTTGAATAGTTGGTTGTGGTGAAGAGTAAACTTGGAGAGTGCTTGGCCAAGTAGAAATATTTAATAGAGTGACTACTAGTGTTGGCGCACTGCAGTTACTGCCGACTAACCAGTATTTGCACTATGTCTCCTTGTTTGATAACCCCACTCTACACTGTTAGCTAGTGTAATCTTTCTGATATACACACATGACCAGGCTGAGATGCTAACTTAAACAACTAACTCTTCACTGTCTACAATGTATCTCTCAGCAATTCTCATTCCAACTTCAGCTCTCTCCTCTTCTCCTTGGCACCCTGAATTACACCCTGAGGAAAGTAACAAGACATAACCATTTGCATCTTTGTTTTTCCATATGCCATTTGGTTTACACTGTAGCATAAAACTTGATTTTTTGTGTATTTATGTCCTCAACTAGATCAGGAACTCTGGGATAGCAAATATATATATTAATTAAGCACAGTTATAGGTGTAAACACTATTTTGTTTTAATTCCTGAGGGTCTTGCCTATCTTTAAAATATATATATCTATGTTGGGAACAGCAGATGGTGTAATGGTTATGTCGCTGGACTCCCACGAAGTCGACTACAATTCTAATCCTGGATGGGGCAAATTAAAACTCACACCAGGCGTGTGTGTATGCATGCCTAAAATCCTGAGAGGAGAATGGAGAAGGGTTTGCAGCATACCAGTATCAAGCATGGTTTTGCCTTGAATACTGAGTCTTTTTCAGTCTTCTGCAATATGTGTAAGAATCTTTCTTTCTTATGCTTTACCCTTAAGAGAAGCCAAGATTCATCAAATTCCACAATGTGAAAGAAGGCTGTTTTGAAGTTAAAATGGAAGTGTACTTAGAAGTGAACTTAGAATGTCCTTCCTTAAACCTGGAAAAAAATCGGTTCTGTTTTTTTTTGGTTTTTGTTTTTGTTTTTGTTTTTGTCTTTTCTTTCAATGAAGAAATGTGATGAAAATTTTCTAGAGCCAGCAGATGGCATGGAAATTCGGCTATATCTCACATGGCCTACTGCTCAGTACAAACTTAAAGGCTTGAAAATCACCCTGGAGTGTGTGCGCAAAATCTCAAGAGGAGAATAGAAGAGAAGAGATTGTGGTGTGGCCATGTCCTCTAAGGCCATATATATATATATATAGTTTTTTTCACAAAATTAATACTTTTCTAAGCTGATATATAATCAAAGTTAATGATATTTCTATCACTATTTAAAACCAAGCCATTGTTGTGATAGAATTCATAAGCTTCATATCGCTGGAATAAATTAAAAAGGAAGAAAATGAAAGATGGATTAACAGCCTTACTTGCCCATACGTAGTTTCTTATATGTGATGCCAAAAAAGGTTTTTGTTTTGTTTGCTTTTTCTTTTAGTTCTGTAACTAGACTTGACCTTTTCTAATGTGAAAAATTTCCTAAAAATCTATGGTATTCTCTATCACATTAATTTATACTTTATAGAAAGTACTTACTACAACAGCTCTTTTATGAAGATATTTAGTCTTCCGAAATAATCCAAATTAATTTACATTGAGTGAATACAATATGCTTAATAAAGTGTTATTGGCTGTACTTCAGAATCTATTATTAGAAACTGTATTTATCTATATCCATTGGCATGGCCTAAAATGAAAATATCATGTTGAGAATTGAAACTAAATAAAAAGGATTTTCACGTCTTGGATGAGGGTGTCTGTGAAGTAACTCAGAGCTTGGACCATTATATTTATGGTTTTTCTAATTTGTTAAGGACAGGTGGGAATTCATTTCTAAAAGATGATCACATCTGACACATTAATAAACTAATTTCAGTAACCATTTCATTTCAGTAAACATTTACTGAGAAAAACTTTTATGGTTGTATTATTATTTTTTTCATGACTAAGAGACAGAGACAGCACCCTAACCCAGTCTCACAGCAGTCGACTCTCAGCCTCAGCCAGCCCCAGATCCTGGGTACAAGTTGGCCTGGCATATTCAGGGAGGTCTCTTGACATGAATCCAGAACCTACCCATGTGGGTCAGCTTTGCAGAGCATCATGTTTTGCCATGGCACCATCACCTGGTCCCCAGTTTAACAGAGAAGTTTTGATGAAATTTTGAGTGCAGGGACAGAAAAGGAGAGCAGACAAAACCCTGACTGGCAGCAAAGGCTTTATATCTAAAAGGAAAGATCCATTCACCTTTAATTTGAAAAGTCAGGGAAAACGAAGGGGTGCATGGAGGGTAACTGAGCTCTGTGAGCTCCTAGGAAAGGGCAATGACTCTGGCTGGCCTGACCATAATACTACTCTGACCTCTATAGAAGGTGAAATTCTGGGATAATACTCAAGATTCCTATCCCCGGTATTCACACTCTGTATAATCCTTTCCCTTTGAGGGATG
This sequence comes from Tupaia belangeri chinensis, assembly GCF_000334495.1. NCBI lineage: Eukaryota > Metazoa > Chordata > Mammalia > Scandentia > Tupaiidae > Tupaia > Tupaia belangeri. The sequence goes on along the minus strand of NW_006159547.1, from coordinate 6,666,865 downwards.
TGTGAATATGAGGGGCTAGTCACTTCTATTATTATGGTATATTATATAACCCTTCCTCATAACCTAACAAGAGAAGCGTCAAAGAAGTAAGCTGCCATGATGTGAGAGGCTCGAGTGGTTAGGACGTGAACGTGACCTCTAACAGCTGAGAGTGTGTCTCAGACAAGAGGCAGAAAGAAAATGGGGATCTTAGTCTGACAATGATAAGGAATTTAATTCTGTCCACAACCTGAATGAGATTGGAAAAAGAGAATCTTAAACCTCATATGGATCATGGTCCCAGCCAAGAATTCCTTTTCAGCCTGAGAGGATGAAGACAGAACTCACCTAACCTGTATCCAGGCTCCTGACCCCAGAAACCATGCAAAAATAAATGTGCTATGTTGTAAAGCACTAAACTTGCTATAATTTGTTTCCCAGCAATAAAAAACTAACACATGCCCCTAGTCACTGTGGTTGTTCAATTAATGCACAGGACTGTTTGAAACTAGAATTCACACAGAGAGACCCTTTCCTGTCGGCTAACAAACATAATAAAGCAACCTGCAATGCAGTGGGAGAGTGGAGCTGGAAGAGCAAGAGAAGCAGAAATTAGTGCATGCAAGTCCCAGGGGCATTTCCTTCTCTCCTCCTATCTCAAAGTTTGGTTATTATTTGAGGGAAATAGTTCTTTCGAGTTATTTGAAGGACGTCTCTTAGAGTGCTACTCATGCTACAGTCCCTCCTCCCTCAGATTAGTAATATTCCTTGGGATCTGAACTCACTGGAGCTCTAGATCCTGATCACCTGATCTTTTATCACATAAATAACTATGGAATCTCCTTACTGATTGGTTAAATACTGAATTCCCTCTTCTTTGATACAATTTAAATTAGTTGTGGCTAGAGCAAGCACCTGTATTCAGGTACTAATTTTAGTATACGGTCTAAAGTAGTTACCTCTTACATACTTTTCTAAAGTTAAGAAATCATTTTTTAAATGATGACTTTAACGTACTATTTTTCACATAATTTTTGTACATTTTAAGCATTTATTTATTATTCTAATATTAGAGTTGGTTCATTTCTTTAAGACCCCTTCACAAAGTTTTGTGAACCATTTGTAAGATGTTGATATGTGCGCCTCAGAGGTTGTACTGTTCTAAAATGAAACAGATGATAAGACTTGGAGAACCTGATAAGTATAACAAAATATGTAATTATTCTCATACACATGGAGCCAAGAAATAAATGTTCGTCACAAGCGAACAGAAAACACAGTACTCTATTTCAACTATTCATGCCACATATGCATGCAGCACATGCGCATTATTTTAGCCAAAACAAGCTGCTGAATATGGCTGATCTCCGACAATGACAGATATAAGCAATAATGTTGTTTTTCATTATGCTCTAATTCTTTTTTTTTTTTTTTTCTGGAGAGGTTTGTTTTTTGTTTGGTTTTGGTTTTGGTTTTTTGGTTTTTTTTGTTTTTTTTTGCTATAGGGTGCGTGCACTCGCCAGACAGACAGAGAGACAGAAAGCGAGAAACCACCCTCCAGGGAGGATGGTCATGCCACAATCCCTTCACCTCCATTCTACTCTTGGGATTTTGGGCACGCACACACACGCGCCCGGTGTGAGTTTTAAGCCACTGGGTCCGGGATGGGAACCGTGGTCAACTACACGGGAGTCCAGAGACATAGCCATTATGCTAACTGCCATTATTCTCTAATTCTTAAGCGAAGCAAAACAGTTATGAAGGGAACAATTTTAAAAGATCAAAGGGAATTTTCCTTTCTTTTTCTTTTTTAAGTTTTTTGGCCATAGGGTGCATGAGCTCACAGGAGAGAAAGAAAGACAGTGAGAGGGAAAGTGAAAAATCACCCCCCGGGGGGTATGGACACACCACAAATCCCCTCTCCTCCATTCTCCTCGGGGAATTTGGACATAGACATACACATACCCTATGTGACTCTCAAGCTGCCAGGTCTGGGACTTGAACTGTGATCAGCCATGTGGGAGACCAGTGCTGTCACCACTATGCTACAGGCTGACCCGGGAATTTTTCTTTCAAAAACAAACATTATTTCTTAAAATGTAGGCCACAATCCCACATGAATCACAATGCAGACGACTTTGCGCTAAGTAATCAGTTTACTCTTTTCTATGAAGTGTTATGTTACTTGTTATTTGAGGTCTGTATTATTCAGAAAGGCTAATATAAAAGTTATATGGAAGAATTAATAAAATTGGTTATGTATTCCTTAGAAGTAAAATTTACACTTTGGAGAATTTGGGATTTTTAATCCCCTGCCAAAATAATATTTTCTAAGGATAACACTATTTTTTTAACAATAAAACAAAACTATTTTTTTCTCAGGTATCAAAATAAACATTTGCTTTTTGAAGAGAATTTGGAAGATATATACATATAGAAAGAAAATAAATGCATTCATAATTCCATCAGCCCAAGAGAGTCAGTGTTAAACACAGCCATATGTTTCCTCCAAAGGCATTTTCTATGTAATATGCATAATCTTCTTCTTTTTTTAAGAGAAATATTGCTATGGAGCAAGTGTGATTGCCAGAGAGACAGAGACAGACAGAGAAATAGCAAGTTAGAAATTGCTCTCCTGGGGGAATAGCCACACAGAAATCCCTTCTCCTCCAGTCTCTCAGGATTTTGAATGGGTACACACACACATCTGGAGTGAGTTTTAAGTCGCTGGGTCCAGGACTCGAACTGTAGTTCACCGGGAGTCCAGTGACATAACCATTATGTCATCCGTTGGTCCCTACATATGTCTTTTTCTAACAAGATTGGAATAATCCAGTTTTCTATCTTAAATTTTTTATATAGCATTTTGTGCCAGTAAAGAATCATTGAAAATAGTTTTGGGGCCGGTAGGCGCATGGTGGTTGATGCGTTGGATTCCCACATGGCTGACCGTGGTATGCGTCCCAGACCTGGTGGCTTGCTTTCTCATTTTATCTCTCTCTCATGTCCACACATGACCTGCAGCAAATTTTTAAAATGATAAAATTAAATAATTCTTTAAAGAAAGAAAATAGGGTTTTGAATTGTACCTAATAATCCAAATTATGTCACGTAATTTATATAATAATCAAACTGTAAAATTGTTTGTTTCCAATTTTTGGGTGCTGAAACAGTTCGAGCTGTCTCTTTAAGTTTAAAATTATGTATCACCAGCACATCCTAAGGTAACCCTTTCTGACTACTATTTCACCCAAGGTTGGGTGTCTAGCTTGACAAAAGGTGAGTGTTTTAGTGCAAAGGAAAATACATTCCTTTCCCTGGGCAGAAATGGCTTTTCATCAGGATACAAGTTTGAGCTCGTGGAGCCCGAGCTAGATTTCAGCACTCCCTTGTCCCTCAGATGAGCACTCATGTATAGTACCTAAACTACACAGCCTCCACTGTTACCCCGGGAATATTGGCACAAATGTGAATCCTAATCCACGTGTTCAGCTACAGGCCCTCTGGTCGGACATACTTATTCTACATCTTGGAATGAGCTGAATCTATATACCACAACCAAAAATCTTGCTAGATTAATTTTTAAAAAGTTGTTGAGATATCTGAATTTCAAGAATTTAGTGATTTTCTGTGTAATGTGACTATTAATCTTGAATCCTTGCACAGTAATTGACTAGAAAAACCTCAGAAAACTTTCAGCTCCTAATAAGAGCCTCTTTCTTCCACTTGGCATCAAAGCCTCTATGAAAGTATAATTCCCAGGTTATAGTAATAGTCCCTTGAAAGTAGAGACAGGTGTTTTAAGGTTGACAAAGTTATTTGTCCTTAAGACATGAAAAAATTACCACAAAACCAAGAAAGGCAATAGAAGAATTACAATAAGTATATAAAAGTATTTGAATTCAGCGCCCAGCTCAGTTATGTATACTGATATCATGAAGTGACATTGTTTATTATATCACCATTTTACTACTACAATCTAGTATTAATGAAAAAAAAAAACAAACAAATAAATGGTTTTTCTGGGGGGGGTGATTGACTCAGTAGTCATGGAAGACAAACTTGGCAATATGTCTAGAAATTGTTCACAGGTTGATACTATTTGATCCTTCAGTTTCACTGTATGCATTAGGATTTATAGAAGAGGGGGCCAGCAGTTAAGATGCTAGACACCGATGTGGCTGACCACAGTTCAAGTTCTGTAGCCAAGAGTCTTAAAACTCATGCCAGGTGTGTGTGAGTTTCAAGTCACCCAAAATCTGGAGAGAAGGGATTGCATCGTGGCCATCCCTGGAGGGGTGTGTGGGGGAATTTCTTGCTTTCTGCTGTGTCTGTGTCTCTCTGGCAAGCACAAGTGCCCTAGCATATAGCAAAACTCTCTCTCAAAAAAAAAAAAAAAAATATATATATAGTAGGGAATAACATCAACAAATTAAATACCCATAAGTAAGATTGGTTAAACAAATTGTGGTATTCATTTCATGGACTACTATATAGCATATAAAATTACTGCTGAAAACCTCTTAAGAATTGGGAACCAGCAGTTAGCCTAAAGGCTATGTTGCTGGACTCCCACGTAGTCAACTGCAGTTTGAGTCCCAGACTCGGTGGCTTAAAACTCACGCCAGGTGCGTGTGCGTGCGTGTCCAAGATCCCGAGAGGAGAACGGAGGAGAAGGGATTAAGGCGTGACCATCCCCCCTGGGGGGTGATTTCTCGCTTTCTGTCTCTATGTCTCTGTCTGTCTGGTGGGCGCACGGGCGCCCTATAGCGAAAACCTCTCCAAAAAAAGAAAATAAATAAACCTCTTAAGAATATAAAATAATGTAAAATGATAAAAGTACAAGTTCAAGATCAGGGGAGGCAGAAAGGCAAAAGTACAGAAAAATTATTTATGTAAGTATTTTGTCATCTTGGTTCCCTTACAAGCAACACACAAGAGTTTGGGTTTTCACTCTTCTCTCTGGCATGACAGTCAACAGTTGAAAGTCTTTATGGTTTAATAAGCTAAAAATTGTATCTCAGCATCATTTCAACGTATATTTATGAGCTTATCAAGAAAAATAAGTTCATAAATATATCTATGTATGCAGCACACACAAAATGTCGACATTTTGAGATAAGGAAGATTTAAGGGAAGTGAAATGAGGCACAGAAGGAATGAAAGACAGTACAGGGCTGGCACAGGCGGCTAAAGCGACTGGATCCCACATGGCTGAACCTGAGCTGAGTCAGGATCTGGCGTGAGAAATGCGCTGGTGGCATGGGCCTGAGTGCCCCAAGTCCCAGCAGGAGGGAGTGGTGGAGGAGAAGAGGTTACACTATGACCATTCCCCATGGGGAGTGCTTTCTTCTTTCGTTCTCTCCTGTGTCTCTCTCTCTGGCGGCCCACGCGCCCTCTGGCAAATTTTCTTTTTAAAAAGCAAATACAAGTCAAGACTACTCGACAGCAGGCCACGACTCACACGCAGCACAAACTTGTCCCCATCCGCCGAGGGGAGCCGGTGCAGCTGCACAGCGGCCTAGGAGCCAGGGGAGGGATTTACCTGCTGGCTCCTGACCCAGCACCCACGGGTCAGCGGTCACCCCACACAGTATACGTCTCCCCTTTTCCAGGCTGCATTACCAGGTTCATCAAAGAGTTTATGGGACCACGTGTTTCTGCCTGGTCCAGAGGCGGTGGGGAGGCCAGAGCGTCTGTGGCAGGCATGGACGAGGCAGAGCCCTTTCTCCACAGAGGGAGGCAATCCTCCAAGAACCGACAGGAGGCCTTGGACGACAACTGCGCTTGCTGCGCATGCGCCGGCTGTTCTCGCCTCCTCCCGCGACTGGAGGCGACCCCGGAATGTGCGCGGGAACCCAGCGCCACCCGCTGCAGAAACGCGAGCATGCCCACACCACCAGGGGCGCGTACATTGGGTCCTATTTATCGCCAGAAAATACCTTTCAGCAAGCTTCGCTTTGGCTTCTGTCCATAAGAAACACCAATGAGCTCCGTTTCTATAAATTCAATGACTCCTCATCTGTAGTTGAAAAATGGTTAACTCCATTTCTAACTTCGTATCCCTTAGGTTGGGTGAACCTCAGCAAGCCTCCAGGTCTTACTTCAGTATCTATGGCCATTCTTTCTCAGCCCTCTTCCCTAGCTGTACTTTTGATGGGACCCCTAAATGTTAGAGGTCTTCGGGGCTTAATCTTGGATGCTGTTTTACTCTACACTCGACCTACTATTAATAACTTCATCCATTCTCATAGCTTTACATGATTTCTTTTTAAACAAAAGCTAAAGGCATTTCCAACACTTTTCTCCTTGGCCCCATATAAAAAGCAATAGCCACTCACTGATAACTTCACTTTGTCTAATCAGCCAAATCAACATGATCCTCTCTTTCCAAGATTCCTAGCCTACATCCATGTACTCATTCAACTCAGAAGTATTCTCAAGACACTTTTGGGTATCTTAGTGATTACCTGACTTTGCCCCCAAAATATGTGTATCTTGCATATGCAACTAATTCCATCTGCATTGTAACTACAATTTCTCATTGTTCTACAACAAAAGCATCTTATTCTGGCCTTATTTGGCTTCCCAGTTCATCTGATCCTTATCTTGTACCACACTCTCCATTACTCAAAGAGCACAAAAAGCATTCTCAGCCTATCACTTCCCTGATTGTCCTTTCCTTACACTCACGAAACCTTACTACCTTACTACATGCTATTTTTTTTGAGAGGTTTTTGCTATAGAGTGCATGCGCTTGCCAGAAAGACAGAAAGAGACAGAGAGACAGAAAGTGAGAAATCATCCCCCAGGGGTGATGGCCATGCCACAATCCCTTCTCCTCCACTCTCCTCTCGGGATCTTGGGCATGCACGCACACAGCTTTAGTTTAAGCCACTGGGTCTGGGACTCAAACTGCGGTGGACTACGTGGGAGTCCAGCGATGCAGCCATTACGCTAACTGCAGGTCCCTGCAGATACTTTATTGGTTGACTTATATTCATCTTTCAGTCCCAAGTTACACATCACTTACTTTGAATACTTTTCCCCCAAGCCACATAGATTTGATGGTATCACTTTTTCATAGCAACCTCTTTATATAGCATAAACCAAAACTTAGAATTATTTATATCTAATTTAAAGATTTGAAACATATGATAAAGTCATAGTTCAAAAATCAGAATATATATTAAGGTATACATTGAGAAGTCCTGTTTCCATCCCAGTCTCTATCCCAACCCAATTCTACCATTTATTTGTGCTATTTTATTAGTACATTGTTTACTCTTTTTATAGAAATACAAGTCAATATGATTATTTTGGCTTAGTTAAAAAATAAAAACTAGAATTCTGTATGTGCTGTTTATATTTCTATATTTCATTTAAAACTATGTTCTAAAGATCATCTGACACAAATATTAAAATTTATTTTTTCATTCTTTTTTCCACAGTTGCATAGTAGATATTATTCTGTGGATAATCATAGTTTATTAAATTACTGGTTCCAGTCTGTTACAAACAATGTTACAGTTAATAATCTTGCACAAGTGCCATTTTACTTTTGTATAGGTGTTTGTCTAGGGTATATATCCTAGATAGTTTGGCCAAATCAAAACCTACCTTTACCAGAAGAATATATTGCTAGCTCTTCTTTAATATTTCTATAATTTCATGCAATCATTAATGACTTGAAAGTTTGTCTTTCCAGAGTCTTAAATAGTAGAAGTATCATTAAATTTCTGCATTTCTACAACTCTGGTAGGTGAGAAATTGTACGTCAGTGTAGACTGAATGTGAAACGTTTTTATTGAAAATATGCATGACTATCTTTTCTGTAAAAAATTCCCTATTCTGGGAACCCAGCAGTTAGTGTAATGGCTATGTCACTGGACTCCCACGTAGTCGACCACGGTTCGCGACCCAAACCCAGTGGCTTAAAACTCACGCCGGGTGTGTGTGTGTGCGTGCCCAAGATCCTGAGAAGAGAATGGAGGAGAAGGGATTGCGGCGTGACCACCCCCCCTGGGGGGTGATTTCTCGCTTTCTGTCTCTATGTCTCTGTCTGGCGAGCGCACACATCCTATAGCGAAAACCTCTCCAAAAACAAAACAAAACAAAACAAAAAAGTTCCCTATTCCTTGAAATAAGTAAAGTTTTTTTGAACTATCATGTTTGTAGCCTATTTTTCTGTTAGGTTGACAATTTCTGCCATTTGTGATTGTTTGACAACTTTTAGGTATACAAAAATTGGTATTCATCAGTGGTATGTCACAAATACTGTCTTTTTTTTTTCTTTTGACATTTTGTTGCCACAATTTGTTTTCAATTTTCTTATGGTAAAAGTTATCGATATTTTTTTAATATTTCTATAATTTCATGCAATCATTAATGACTTGAAAGTTTGTCTTTCCAGAGTCTTAAATAGTAGAAGTATCATTAAATTTCTGCATTTCTACAACTCTGGTAGGTGAGAAATTGTACGTCAGTGTAGACTGAATGTGAAACGTTTTTATTGAAAATATGCATGACTATCTTTTCTGTAAAAAATTCCCTATTCTGGGAACCCAGCAGTTAGTGTAATGGCTATGTCACTGGACTCCCACGTAGTCGACCACGGTTCGCGACCCGAACCCAGTGGCTTAAAACTCACGCCGGGTGTGTGTGTGTGTGCGTGCCCAAGATCCTGAGAAGAGAATGGAGGAGAAGGGATTGCGGCGTGACCACCCCCCCTGGGGGGTGATTTCTCGCTTTCTGTCTCTATGTCTCTGTCTGGCGAGCGCACACATCCTATAGCGAAAACCTCTCCAAAAACAAAACAAAACAAAACAAAAAAGTTCCCTATTCCTTGAAATAAGTAAAGTTTTTTTGAACTATCATGTTTGTAGCCTATTTTTCTGTTAGGTTGACAATTTCTGCCATTTGTGATTGTTTGACAACTTTTAGGTATACAAAAATTGGTATTCATCAGTGGTATGTCACAAATACTGTCTTTTTTTTTTCTTTTGACATTTTTTTGCCACAATTTGTTTTCAATTTTCTTATGATAAAAGTTATCGATATTTTCTTTATGGGCTTCTAGATATTGTGTCACAATTAAAATGACCTTTCCCACTGTAATATTTTAATGAATTTTCTATTTTCTCTTAGAACTTTTATCTTGTTCTTGAAAATTAATATCTTACTCATTTAAAACTTATCCTGATGTCATGAATCATGAATCCAAATTTCTTTGTTCAAGTGACAATCTAGCTGTCCTAACACTACTGAAAGTGCATTTGTACTCCTCTCAACTTAAGAGTCACTCTTTTCATATACTATAGTCCAATGAATTTCAGGAGTTAGTTCATTTTATCTTCGCATGGCTATTTCACACTTGCTTTCTTGCCAGACACTGGTTGCATGAGGGTGAGAACTATATTCATTTTGCCTGAGCCCCCAAGGATTAGACTAGTGTCTGACACATAGCAGGCCCTCAGTACATATTGCTGTATTTAGGGAATGCTTACAAAGTCTTAGGAGACTGTTTCCCTTTTCCCCACAAATAGTTTTAAAGATTACTTACTATTTTTAATTTAATAAATATTTTACAGAAAGGAAATAAAAATGGGTGAAAGAAAATAGAAATTATGTCCTTCTGTTTGATGTACATAACATTTGACCTTAAGTAAATTAATATATTTTAAGCAAAACATTCCACTCAATCTATATGTTAACAAAAATTTTTTAAAAAAGTAATGTTAACACCTAAGGGAAATAGCTATATTGAGCATAAACAAGAAAAATCAGTTTTTATGTACAGTAGACACTGGAACTTTTCAGATGAAATATGAATTTTTTGAGAGAAATTTTTGCTATAGGGTACATGAGCTCACTAGAGGGAGAAAAAGTAAGAAATCACCTGCTCCAGAGGAGACGGCTGCCACAATCCCTTTTTCCCCATTCTCCTCTCAGGATTTTAGACACCTACACACATGCGCCTGGCATGAGTTTCTTTCTTCTTCTTTTTTTTTTTTTTGAGAGTTTTTTTGATATAAGGTGCTTGCACTCTCCAGACAGACAGAGACAGAGAGATAGAAAGTGAGAAATCACCCCCCCCCGGGGGATGGCCACACCGCAATCCCTTCTCCTCCATTCTCCTCTCAGGATCTTGGGCACACACACACATGCGCCCAGCATGAGTTTAAGCCACCAGGTCTAAGACTCTAACCACGGTTGATTACGTGGGAGTCCAGAGACATAGCCATTATGCTAACTGCTGGTCCTGAGTTTCAAGGCGCCAGGTCTGGGACTTGAACTGTGGTTGGCCATGTGGGAGTCCAGTGCCGTAACCACTATGCCACTTTCTGGCCCCTAACTCTTTCACTCATTTCTAAGTAATTCTGGAGATATACAATATAAAGGATGTTGCAAAATTTCTGGGAAGTATGATTTTGAAATGGAAACATTAGTATGTAAAAGCTAGTCACCTAGATCAAATCTGAACCTAGCGCATTCTCCTCATCTGCTTTTAAGGGCAGCTTTATTTTCGTTCTTATTGATATTTGACTTCATTTGATACCCACAATCACACCAGGTAGGGCATTCTCTCCTTTTGACTGAAGAGGAAACTCAGACAATTATATATTAAAGGTAACAGGAATTGGGGGATTTGCAAGAACATATTCCCTGCAAATGATAAGAATCTATTGTACTTAAAAAGAGCAGCATTCTATTGTATAATTATTAATATATTCAGAAAATTTTATTTCATTCCCCTTTAGCAAAGCAGCAGCAGTAACAGCAAAATAGCAATCGACTTCAACAATATGCAAAAACATCTCAAAAATCAGATGCCAATGTAAGCAATTAAATTTAAATAATAACAACATATTTATTAGCATTTTTAATGGTATAAAAAATAAAACTCAAGATCTCCCATTTCCATTTATCAACTGATGCTATATTTCCCCATTACTTATTGGCATAACTATTAGTATATGTGTGGCATTTTAAAAACATAATGAACTTTTAATTTATTAACAATGTTAATTCTATCCAATGCAAATTAAGAATGGAAGACTGTAATGGACGCCCTATTGTATCATTCAAAATAAAAGAACATTTGACTGGAATAAAAAAGATCTTTCATTTGGGTTTTAAATAATCCTACAGTTCCATAAGCTGTCTCAAATGTTCCAATCGTTATGGCTATCCAGATGCCAGTTTTAACTCATCACATTTACCATACCAAGCAGTAGAAATTAAAGAGTACCTAAATTTGGATATCTATGGCAGATTTTGCAAATCAAAAAAATTATTACTCAGAGAAACGGAAGGAATTCTGCAAAATAATTAATGAGAATATTCCAGTCTGTACCATGTTACAATTATGTACATAATAGCATTTCAGCTGAACTTAGAACCATTTGATTCTCTAAAATAAAGTAAATAAATCTAACTTTGCCTTTGAAACTCTATACATTTTTTTCTGTCATACATATAGCCCAATGATCTGAAAAATACATTATTGTTAAACAACATAAATCTGCCCAGTGTCTAAATAGTGATAAAAGTTAGCTTCACATGACATTACAAGATTGCATATAATTCTCAGGATCCAAGAGTTTAATTCCACTGGCATGTACAGTCTATAGGTTCCTGGAGAGTATACATAATTTCAGTGCCATTTCCCGAGCAGTAGAGAGGCACGGTCAAGTTTCGCACTCCATTCTCACGGCAACACTTGCAGAATCTTAGGTGACTTTCAACGTTGATGTTATATATGGTAGCTGATGGGCATTTCCCATCACAAGATGCCACATTTACCTGTAAGGAGACACAATAAGAAAACGAGGTCTTACAGTTTTCAAAACACTGATTATCTGACTCCACTAAGTTAGGCGAGAGCAAGGCTTTCTTCTTTATAACTTCAACAATTAAGTTTTTGGATGTTGGAAGATTGTGGAGGACATAATGCTAAGTTGAAACAATGCACACAAGTTATAGGGTTGTCCATGGTGATGCCCAACATACCAACACTGACATAATTCAAAGCATCAAATACGCATGCATTACTAGACAGACATGTGACTCTAGTGAATATATTTACTTACGTCTCAGGTAGACCATAAAATTTGACAGTCAGATTTAAGGGGGTAAAGTTAGAAGTAGGATTATTTTGGCTGAGTAAAATTGCATACTTAAGATAGTATGTATTATTAAATATAGTTTGATTCAATTTTCATCTCTCTAGATTGCAATCACTTAGAACTTATTGATGCTAAAAATAATTCATACTTCTTCACAATATTTTAATATTAGAATACAGAAATATCAAAGTTAAATATCATAAATGTGCATTTTGTTAGCTTAAAAATTTATTTGTGCTATGACAATATAAGTCTGGAAAGACAAATGCTCTTTACATAATAAATTATATTTTTCTACTTACAGAGCTTTGGCTTACACAGTCTTGTTTCCTTATGACTGATTTAATGATCGTTTTCTGGCATATTCTTTCTTCTCGTTTGCCTGATAAAATATTGAATGTATTTATTTGTCAAAAGGTCCATGTAAAATTGTCTCTCTTCCATTGAATTAGATGTAAACATGTTTACATTTGAAAACAACTGAAAATGGGGGGCAGCTGGTGGTGTGGTGGTTTGGGTGCTGGATTCTCACATGGCTGACTGACCATGGTTCGAATTTGAGACCTGGTGGCTTGCTTTCTCACTTTCCCTCTCTTTTTCTTTCTGGTCAAATGTAAAATAATAATAATAATAAATAAAATTAAATAAATCTTTAAGAAAAAGAAAACAACTGAAAATTAATGTTTCTATAAAATATATTCCAGTATTGAAAAGTATTTAAGAAACCAGCAGATGGCATTATGGTTATGTCACTGGACTTCAAAGTAGTCAACCACAATTCAATTCCTGGACCCGGTGACTTAAAACACACACCAGGCACATGTGCGTGTGTGCCCAAAATCCTAAGAGGAAAATAGAGGAGAAGGGACTGCTGCATGGCCAACCCCCTGGGAGATAATCTCTTGCTTTCTGTCTGTCTCTCTGGCGAGCACATATGCCATATAGCAAAAATCAAGCACATATGCCATATAGGAAAAATCTCTCTCTTAATAAAAGGACATTTTAGCCCTACTCTTAACCTATTTTGTGTGCAGTATTTATTTTCACATTATAAAAAATTAAATTATATATTCTAGCTTTATACTTATTACTTCCATATTGTATCTTATTGTCTTAGAATAATTATCATCATAAATTTTTAAAATTCCATGTATGTTATCATGCTTACCATGCTAACATAAATATATATATATATATGTGGCATATATGTATGCTTAAAATACATCTTGGAACAAACCACAGCACATATAAGTAAATGTGTGTGTGTGTGTGTATGTATGTATGCGTGTGTGTGTGTGTGTGTGTGTGTATATATATATATATATATATAATTGATGCATAGGTATCAATTTTGAATAAAAACTGAGAAGTTTCAAACCACACTATTTTAATGGATATTAATATAGAATAATGCAAAAAGTAAATAAATTATTTATCAACCGTTTTTAAATGTATGAATAAGCCATACTTGATTTTTTGACTCTGAAATGGTTTTTTTATCATTTCAAATAAAAACACTTCGTATTCACTCATGATATATTAATATTCATTTGTGTGTGATGGATTACTTGACAATACACCCAGGAATGTATATTCAATGTTGTATATAGTGAATATAACCCCTGAATCAAGATGCAAAATACTAATGTTCTCACCTCTTTGTTAGTAACTTGCTTTGGTCATTTTAGTAAAGTCACAAAATTAATTTGCTGAGTTTCCTTGTGTGCAAAAGAGTGGAATTATATCATGAATTTTCAAACGAGTTTAGCCATAAAAATCTAATTTAAAATAAAAGCTTATATGTATCCCAACATGTAAAGTAGATAAAACTTCAGCTATTTGGTTGAAGAGCTGGATAGCTAAGATTGCCTGAAATTAAATAGTCCTGGTCAAGGTGATCCATGACCTCCAAATTGTTCAATTCAAATGTCACATCTCAGTTCTCGTGCTCCTTGCCTCCTCAGCAGTATCTGACTGTCCTCCTTACCACACTTTCCACACTTGGCTTCCAGAGCTCATCCACAGAGGTTTGGGTCTTTTCTCACTCACGCCCTCTCCTCAGTCTCTTAGGCTGGTCGTTTCTCTTTACCCTGACCTCCCACCTGTAGTGTGACCTCAGGCTCAGAGCTGTTGGTAGAGTAGAGGCCATCATGTACTGGGTGGTGCTTTCAGTCAGTAATTACTTCATCAGCCTTTCTACTCTGATGTAAGTAAAAGAATAAAGAACGGTCAAGAGAGAAATCAACTTTCCAGGACCTATGAGGTATTTCACTCTCTTTTTTCTACCATATACCTTTCACTCCCTGTCCTTTAGCCAGATTTTGCTGTTCCCTCTGCATTAAATCCTCTTCACTATCTGCCCGGCCTCCCAAGGACACTCAGTCTCTACTCAAATGATACCTCCTTTCTAAACGGTTGATGAACGAAGGCATCCTTTAACCCCACTCCCCAACACACTCACTATCCCTTTAATTCTTGTACTTTTTTTTTGTACCACTTGTCTCTACCTAACAAATTAATATATATTTATGTGTTTAGTATTTCTTCCTCTTCTTGATAATAAGCACTAGCCATGCAGATACTGTTGCATTTCATTATTACAGTCCCAATGTCTAAAATGGTATCTAACCATGTTATTGAGTATAGGCATCCAATAAAAACCTATTTGAGGGACCAGCAGTTAGCGTAATGGCTATGTCGCTGGACTCCCATGTAGTTGACCGTGGTTCACGTCCCAGACCCAGTGGCTTAAAACTCACACCAGGCGCATGTGTGTGCATGCCCAAGATCCCAAGAGGAGAATAGAGGAGAAGGGATTGCGGCATAGCCATCCCCACTAGGGGGTGATTTCTCGCTTTCTGTCTCTCTGTCTCTCTCTGTCTGTCTGGCGAGTGCACGCGCCCTATAGCAAAAAAAAAAAAAAATCTCTCCCAAATTCCTATTTGATAAGTTACTTCTTTCAACAAATGAAACTGGGACAACATTAATTTATTTTCAGTTAGCTAAGTTTGTACCACGAAACATTTCCAATTCATTCTTCTACTTTATTGTAATTTATTTTGCTTAGCATAGGGTCTGTGATAGTAACCAACCTCCACAATCTCTGCAAAATAGACTCGTCACCCAAAATCAGACCACAGACAAGAGTTCTCTAATGTCAAAACAGAAACTACTTCATGAGTCCTTACATATCAGATGAGAGGAACTGAAGTGGCTTGTTATTGTTCTGTATCTTCGAAGAATTTGGCCGAGTTGAAATTCCTGGCTCAGGCCCTAAGCAGACTTAAGTGCATTACTGACTGGTGTGATCCACTTCTCTGAACTTTCAACTCCTCACCTGCAGTTGAAACCATACCTACCTCCCAGGCTGCGGTGAGGATTAGCTCTGATCCTAAGTGCAGTGGACTCGATAGAATGATAGAATGGCAATGTGTGGTGGGCAATAAATGGTAGCTCATTATGAAGCACACGGATCTTCCCCTGTGTCCTCAGATACATAAATGTAATCACTTCTCTGATCATTAACAGAAGTCAGGTAACAGAAGCCAGGGTCTGAACACAGCCATGTAACTATTCCTGCCTCTCAGGTGTGAAGGAGTCTAGACTCCAAGGAAGTAGAAGGAAAGACAAGTGAGATCATAAAAATATAAACTTCCTCGGATTCTAGAGCAAAATTTCTTCAAGTTCCTGATATAAAACTACTTGATACACATTAGTTTACATTTGATTCAGAGAATACTAATTGAAAAGTTGCTTCTTTCTTTCATTTTTTTTTTTAGAGAGGTTTTTGTTATAGGGCATGTGCGCTTGCCAGAAAGACAGGGACAGAGAGATAGAAAGCAAGAAATCATGCCCCAGGGAGGATGGCCACACCACAATTCCTTCTCCATTCTCCTCTTAGGGTCTTGGGCATGCACACACGCACACCCAGCATGAGTTTAAGCCACCAGGTCCGGGACTTGAACCATGGTCTACTACATGGGAGTTCAGTGACATAGCCATTATACTAACTGCTGGTCCCAAAAGTTGCTTATTTCTAATGAACAGAAAAATTTTACTTCATGTGTGCTAAGAGTCCCAGTAATTAAAGTGCACAAATATGTTATATTATCTACAAAAGTTCCCGCTGTATGATGGTCATGCGTTGAACTGTCACTTCAGAAAACTTCCTGTGTCCTTTAGATTGTGACCTTATTTGAAGACAAGATTTTTGCAGAGGCAATCGAGGGAAAACTGAATTAAGTAGGCCCTAATCTGAGTGGTGTCTTTATGAAAAGGGGACGTCTGGAGGCAGATACACACAGGGAGAGCACCATGTAAACGTGAGCATGGCCTTGTGCAAGCTAAGGAGAGCAGCCTGCAGCACAATGTTCCCACACAGCCGTCCAAAGAAGCCAATCCTACTGACACCATACTATGGCAGTATTAACTTGTACTACGTTATATACCTTTTCCAAAAGCTTCTGTAAAGAATTTTTAAATTAATATTTATGCCAAGTTCCATAAAACTTCTATTTTTTTATATCGACAAAAATTCATAACCAGTTCGGAAAGAAAAATGGTTACTTAAAATCATTCAGAATCAGAGCCAGCATTATGCACTATGGTTAAACACTGTACAGAGGAAACCAGATTCTACATGGCTGACTGGGTTCAAACCTTGGCCCCAACACACAATGCACATGTGTGCCCAGAAGATTGGTGGGATGGAGAATTGGAGGAAAAAGGATTGCAATTATTGAAATAATTGTGGAAATGAATACACATAGGATATAAAAATGTATTTCCTATGTGTATTGTACATACCCATAGACTGGTTCAGATGGGTTTGGGAGAATCTATGCTTCATACGTCTTTATTGGGGCTCATAATGCCATTGTCATAGTGACCTACTTAACTTTGTAGAGTTCAGTACGGCCCACGTGCATTTGGACCATAAGGCACTTTTTATTTTTTTTTTGGGGGGGGGAGTGGAGAGGCTTTTCTTGCAATAGGACACATGTGCTGACCAGAAAGAGAGAGACAGAGAGATGGAAAGTGAGAAATCACCCCTCAGGGGGATGGCCACGCCGCAATCCCTTCTCCTCCATTCTCCTCTTGGGATCTTGGGAACGCACGCACATGCATCCGGTGTGAGTTTAAGCCTGCAGGTCCAGGACTCGAACTGCGGTTGACTACATGGGATTCCAGTGACATAGCCATTACACTAACTGCTGGTCCCTCCATAGGGTACTTTTAACCATAAACCTATTGAACTCTTGTGCAATACTTTTTGGGAAATGCCACAATAAAAAAAAATTAATAAAAAAACTTTAATTTATAAATTAAAATTAATCTAAATCAAAACACTTTACTCATATTCCAGTAAATAAAATTACAAAGTTATCAACCACATGACATTATTTAAAATCTTTAAATAACATACTTTGTTATATTTGTTTCCCAGGCCAGCAGGTGGCATAGTGGTTAAGGCCCTGTTCTCCCACATCACTGACCACAGTCTGAGTCCAGGACTTGGTGGCTTGATAATCACATCAGGAGTGTGTGTGTGTGTGTGTGTGTGTGCCCCAAATCCCAGGAGAATGGAGGAGAAGGGATTGCATGGCCATGCCTCCCTGGTAGGTGATTTCCCAGTTTCCTTCTCATTGTCTCTCTGTCTCTCTCCCCTCTAGCGAGTACATGTGCCCTATGGAAATAAAATAAATAAATACAACTTTTAAAAAAGTCTATACATCGCAGAAATTGAATTTTATGAGAAAAACCATAATCACCATGAGCAATTAAAACTAACTTATCAAGTCAATACCTGTATTAAGTCCTTACTTACAGATTTTGCAACAGTCTTCATTATATAACTTTACAATCCCTTCATTCTAGGAAGAGAGAAAAGAAATACAGTTCAAAAACATTGTTATCCAGTTTCTATTTGACTAGAAATAGAAAACTAACTTTCCCAATACTTTAATTAAATATCACAAAATCTTTATAGGAAAATTATTAGAATTTAAGAATTTCTATTAAGAATTTCTTTGTTTTTAAAATTAGGAGCAGATAGTCCATTTAAAATTAAAGTGTATAGAAAGATTACTTAAAAGAACACTTTTTATATGCCACAAAATATGTTCTAACAAAACAAAGTAACATTAGCTGTTCTAGTAACAAACTATAGAAATGATTCCTGAGAATATAGTCTTAATAACAGCTATTCAAAATAGGGGCCATTATATATTTTTAACTCTTTGAAAAATCGAAACCACTCAATTAGAGTAGATTGAATTTCTAAATATAATTGAATTTTAAAGTGGCAAGTCTTTTTCTTTAATATTTTTAACTCCTGGAAATCATCTAAGTACTCTATTAGATTAGACTGAGTGTCTAAATATAAACTTAATGTCAAAATGGCATATCTTTTTCTTTATATCTTATTACTCAAATATTTTAAACTATTATTTGAAAATTATTATTTTAAAAAGTCTCCATTTCATGATGGCTCTTGTCTAAGGCTAAATTAGTAAAGCTTTATTGATTCATTTTCAGAATTCTTAACAGTTTTGTTAACTGCTTTAGTAACTTGGCAACTGCAATCCAAATTAAATAACTTCCTCTATAAAAATGAGTCTGTGAAATAAGCTAAAATTCTGTAACTCTAGTACATGTCACAAGCCATCATCATTTAAAAGATAAATGTTTAAAATATCAATAAGCCTATTTCGCTACATGACAGAACAAAACTCCTTTTTCATTAGGAATTATTATTGCCTAAATAAAACTACAAAGAATGTTTTTAATTGTATCGTTTTCAAAAATTTATTCTTGGAATAGTCTCATCTCTGAGAAAATAGGGAATTGAAAGAAGAAAACTAAAGATCAACAGAGATGTGACCTGTGCTGAGTTCTCCAGAGGCTGTGCTCAGCATAGTCAAAGTGAATGACGCCTAGGCCGGCATGCATTAAAGATGAAGGACAGGACCAGCGGTTATGTCGGGGAGTCCCACATAGTTAATCATTGTTAGAGTCCCAGACTCGGTGTCTTAAACTCATGCCAGGCATATGTGCGGGTGTGCCCAAAATCCTGAGAGAACGGAGGAGAAGTAACTGCGGCATGGCCATCCTATCTGGGGCATGATTTCTTGTTTTCTGTCTCTGCTTCATTCTGTGTCTCCAGCAAGCACACATGCCCTATAGCAAAAATCTCTCTCTCAAGGAAAAAAAAAAAAAAAAAAGGTGAATGACATCATAACTATGACTGTTTAAAAAAGAAATTGGCCAAGCTATGATTGATTAGCTTACTAATCTATATTCAATGGGAGGTTAGATCTGCTGACTGGATGGTTTTACAGTAATCCTTGGATTACAAATAAAACCCAGATACAGTAAAGTGTCCATTCAGAGAGAGTCAGAATTATCTGAAACACCATATATAAGTCAAAATAACAAACTGAGGAAATGAAATAGAGGGGTTTTTTAGCATAAAAATAAATCATTCACCATAATAAAAAAGCAACAATTAAAATATAACTTTGGAAAACATAATTATGTATACTCTCTAAATTTATCTAATAGTACATTTTCTTAGATATAACAACATACTAACCATTTTGCACTCAGTCTCATTAAATGGGGGACAGACCACACTGTAGTTCAGAATCATTGCCCCTTCATCAGTCTTAACACATTCGTATGAGGTGCAATTATAGTGCCATGTACTCCCTACCTAAAAGTGAAATAGAAAGTTATTGTTTTGCATATTAAAGTCTGCTATATTTCTTCACTCCCCTCCTTTTTTAGGTTTTTGTAATAGGTCATATGTACTTCCCAGAGACAGACAAGAGTGACAGAGAGACAGGGAAAGTGAGAAATCACCCCAAGGAGGAGTGGCCATGCCACTTCTCTTCTCCTCTGTCCTCCTCTCAGGATTTTGGGTGCGCGTGCGCGCGCGCGCACACACACACACACACACACACACACAGAGTGTTTTTCAAGCTGCTGGGTCCGGGACTCACACTACTGAATCAGCTATGTAGGATCTAGCACTTCAACCACCACAATACCTGCTGGCCCAAAGTCTTCTATATTCTTTAAATGGAGTATTTTCTATCCTACTGAGTCAAAAGTCAAATTAAGATGCAGAGATCTTCTTAGGACATAAACGTTCCATCTGAAAATATCTCCAATGGGGTTTAAAATCCACGTATAGGCATTGTGCGTGTTTATGTTTGGTTTCATACTCAAACTGAGATTTAAATGTGAAATAAGGTAATTAAGATAAAACAAACAAGTATCTGTTTCTACTGCAAAATTTATTAGATAAGTTGGTCAGATGTCAAAGGTCTTGTACTATTTCCTCACTAATTATAAAACAACAAACCATATTACTTACACAGCTCCTTTCTTGAGATTTGTTTATTCTTCCTTCTACTCCCTATCACCAAAAATATGTTCATATATTTGAATACTGCTTACTGACTTATTGTGCTTCATTTATATACTTTATGGTTAAAGCTTAGTCCTACTTTTTTAATAAATATCCAAATATAACAAGTCTTTGTCACATTCCTGATTTCAGAATTCCTATTTAAAAATAAAGTCAGTTGAAATAATTATTGGACTATAATTCTTGATCTATATTTTGTTTTATAACCCACCTTTATTTATTTATTTATTTATTTATTTATTTATTTATTTATTTATTTATTTGGAGAAGTTTTTGCTATAGGGTACATGTGCTCACCAGAAAGACAGAGAGACAGAAAGCAAGAAATCACCTCCCAGGGGGGATGGCCACGCTGCAATCCCTTCTCCTCCATTCTCCTCTTGGGATCTTGGGCATGCAAGCACACGCACCTGGCATGAGTTTAAGCAACTGGGGTCCAGGACTTGAACCATGGTCAACTACATGGGAGTCCAACAACATAGCCATTATGCCAACTGCTGGTCCACCTTAACCCACCTTTTAAATAATAATCAAACTCTGGCTTAAAGACTCCCTTAGACCAGAAAAGAATTTTGATAAATTTGATTACTTTCTTATCTCTAAATTCTATCTTAATTTAAGAGTAGATTCAAGTCCTCTATAAACCTCAGTTAGGCAGATATGTGAATCCATTTGTTAGACAAAAAATATTCACATTCAAAAACAGTAATATATTTATCTGAAATCCAAAATTTGCTGTTCAATAAAAATATTGTTCTTTTCCTTTGAATGATTAAAAATCAGTGCTCCCCAAAGCCCATTCGGAGAAAAAGTGAGGCTCTACGATAAAATAAGTTTGAGAAACAAGTTAAACAAGTTTCTTCACAATAGAAATTGTCAGATGCCTTGAAATGTTACAAATGTAACTGTGTCTTATGTATTTTAAGTGTACTGTGTTTATTTTACATATTAGGGTGTGTGTATGAAAGGGAGGGAAAGAGAGAGATTTTTCAAGCTTCTTTGACTCAAGAATGCTTTCTTCAGAAAGTAACACAGACAACTATCCTCCAAAGAACACATTTTAGGAAACAGAGAATCCATACCTTATATATGAATGATGTTCCATTTTCCATATAAAACTTGCAGGACACATTTTTGCAGGTACCACAACAATCAAAATCACTTGGGGATGGAGTGTATGCCTGGTGCTGCATATAATGGTAGTACATTGCATTAGCCATACTACAATGCCGGTATTTTTCTTGAATTAATTCTAAAGGTACTTCCCAACATAATTCTATGCTTTTTCTGAACACCTATTCAAATTTGTAAGGTAGAATTTGAGGACCTTCAAATAATAACTGAGTTATATAGCTACATTAGAGGCAAAGTAGAATGTTAAGCTTTTTATCTAACAGCCAAGATTTATTAAGCAGGAGCAACAGCCTCAGGTCAAGCCAGCTGACAAGCTGTAAATTAGACCTCCTAAAGCTCAAGGTCATGCATGGGAAATCGAAAATATGCATTAGATAGCTATATTACATAATAATATATTGTTCAAGAACTATTCAAGTATGTATTTTTAACTCATAGAGTCCACTAGTTCAAATTCTGTAGCTGCCATTCAGATTCATTGACTCTCACCAGAATGACTTAGGACAAATCCTTAGAAATACTTACAATATCACATTCTTTTGAACAATTCACCACTGTAAAGTTCAGAGTGTGAAAGCCTGTATGGTTATCTTTTTCTTCTAGACACTCTGTTGTATGACAAAAGTCCCCTTCCAAATACTTTATCATAGATTGTCCAGGATTTAATACTGATACTTCTTGAAATACACACACATCATCCTTTTCTAATAGGAAAAATAATCAACAAAAAAAGTTGAGTTTTTTACTAATTGATAGATGCAACTTATATTTATAGTTACATAAATGTATTTAAGTCTATGTTTTCATTGTGAAATGCCAATTTTTCAAAACCAGTCAAGATCTTCACCTTTTATATTATTAATAGCCCAAAACTTTACTTAGTAAGGAATATAGAACATTTATTCCTTAATATACAATACAAAATTGATCCATAAAAATCAACTGCTGTTTACTGTTTGAACTTCCTCCAAAAGCTGCTTGTGAACATGGGATCTTAGGGATGCATGACCACTATTGGAGGTGAATGTGGATGGAGGCAAAGCTCTTCATGATGGGAGCACACAAGATTTCATGGACTTTAGTTATTATCTTGAAAAACAAGTTTCCATCTTTCTTGTGTTGCAAAATAAATAGTCATGTACAAGTATATCCTATTTTCTGTTATGGTTCTCCAACATTATTCTTAAAGCTTCCTCTCATATAGAATATAAAAATGTCAAAGCTATGATCAAAAGTGTTTTTTCTTGTAGCCTATGAACTCTTAAACATGAAAATATGTTATTTAATAGAACAATCAACTTTATTTTTGTAATGTTAATATCAACAATAATACAATGGGAAAAAAATTCTAGCACTTTCATAGTGTCTATTTTTTAATTAAATATTTTCATATTAAGGAAAGTCCTAGCACTAACTGAAATTCTATGTCACCTCTGAAGGTCATACTCATTTTTCTGTCCTACTCTCAAATTTCTCAGAACATTTCTAGATATTACAGAAGAGCAAAATAAAAAAAAATGATACATTTTCATACTCAAGTACTAGTGGATGATGTAAATTGTGTAACATATTTCAAAGAAAGTAATTTTTAGTTTATTAATAGTTAAAAACAGATAATATACATTACAATTTAGTAATTTCAAAAAACATAGTTACCACAGATATACTGTACACACCCACAGTCACTCTGAAAGTTATGGTCGATTGTAATAAATTCTCCCTGTTAGAAAGATATTATTATTACATGACTTATGTAGATTACATGACATTGTAAAATACACATGTGCGCGCGCACACACACACACACACACGTATAACTTCTCTGCCACATAGCCAGACATATGGCAGGTACTTAATAAATATTTAATAGTGAATAGTCTTAGGTTAATTAACTCAGTGGTCATCTAATTACTACCCATGAGGGGGAAAAAACACACAAAACATAAAGTGATCGTAGGTTTCTCTGTCTCTCTAAACTTCAACTCTCTCATCTACCATACTGAGTGAATGAAAGTGGGTAAAGTGATGCTTAACTTTCATATGATACTTTGGGGACCTGCCATGGTGGCCATGCTGCTACAACACTGTGCCCACAGGCTGGGACCACACTGGAAGCCCAGGTTTAACTGACAGTCTGACATAAAGGCTGGGCATGATGGCATGCGCCTGTAATCCCAGTGACTCATGGGAACTGAGGCATAATGATCCCAAGGTCAAGGCTGGCGTGGGCAACATAGTGAGACCCTGTCTTATGAAAGAAGAGCCTAGCATTGTAGTATACCACTACAGTACCAGCTGGGAAGCTGAGACAGGAGGACGGTGATAGAACAAGACTCTGTCTTTTAAAATATTTACATTGTTTGATTCTGAGCTTCCAGGGGCAAAGATAACACCTGCCAACCCTGAGAACAGCCCTTCCTGGAAATGCTCATGATCTGCTCTGTGGAGGTGGTCCAAGGCCCTGCTGTCTGAATCTGTGCAGGGCTGCCACAGCAGAGAGCACGAACGGAAGAGGGTAGTGGTTAAGAGCAGAGCAGAATACCACAAGTGAGACTGCCTTTGTGCCAATCCTGGCTGTGCTACCTACAAGCTCTGGGACCTAGGGCACCTTACTTAACCAATTTACTTCTCACTCTCTCATCTGTAAAGTGGGGATAAGAATACTGCTTACCTCTCAGGACTGTTGAGAGAAATAATGAACTAATCTGCACAAAGAACTTAGAATAGGGCTGATACACAGAAAGTACGACCTCAGCTGTTAGTAAACACTGTTGTCTTGACAGATGCTCCAACTCTGCCGTATTGCCCTATTGTGCTTTCCTCCAGGCAAGCACAAGCCTCGGCCTAAAGTTTCAGAAACTGTATTTTAAGTATCAACTTTTCCTGGGTTCATTTAATTTTTATATGACATCAGTAATAAAAATGAATTTAATTCCTGGCCTAAAGAAATGATTCAAAGAAATTCATAGTAATATACAAAAGGTACTTTTTCCCACTAGCTAATAAAATCTTACTTTTTATAGTGTCTTCTAAGTTGTAAAGTATAATGGTTTCATAAACATTAACTCACTTTATATTTTAGAACTTTCATTATTAGGCAATTCCAATGAAACTAGAAATAAAATGTTAGGCTAATGGACTTTAAAAATAATAATAACTTAAATTTCCCCAGTGCATCATCTACTCCAAAGATGAAAGAAGGAGGCATTAGGCTCACACTAACTCTTATAGGCCACTCATACCCATTTTTTTAATAGTTTAAGTCATAACACTCACTCTTCCTCTCATGTTTAGACTTAAGTCTTTTGTTCTTGGCTTTTATACTTACTGCTTTGAGATCTTAACCACTTGTCATAAGTTCTCAATTTCACTTAGAGGAAATTTCTTTGTGATTTCCCTACCAGTAGTTAATATCACAGGAAATAGGATATTTATTTTCACTCCCAAGTCAGCAGCAAAAGCACTTAACCTGTCACCATTTTCGGCCATGGGCAACAGTGCTGTATGAACGGCGGAGGACAAGTTTTTGTGTGGATATGTCTTCATTTTTCCTGAGAGGATAACTAGGAGTGGAAATGCTGGGTCACATAGTAACTGTAGGTGTCACTTTTCGAGCAATTGCCAGTTGTTATGAAAAGCTGTTGCATGCTTTACATTGCCACCTGCAGTGTCTGAAGGCTCCAATTTCTACACAACCTTGCTGATGAGGTAATTTCTGTCTTTTTAATGGTTATGAGGTAGGAAGTCATTGTACTTTTGATTTATATTTAACTGATAACTAATCAAGCTAAGCATCTGTTCATAGGCTATTGCTAACATGCACATCTTATTTGAATAAATGTCTAAGTGTAACCATGCAATACAATATTATTTAACAATAAAAAGGAATGAAGTAGTGATATATGAAATATAGATGAACCATTAAAACCTTATTCTGGTGAAAAGAGTTAGACACACACACACACGCACACACAAAATATGTGCTCTATGAGGGGACTTCAAAAAGTTTATGAATAATGAAATAAAAGTTTATGAATAAATGAAATAAAAGTTTATTTTGCTGCAAACAACATTTTAAATCCATACATAGTTTTTTTTTCATAATATACAATTTCCATGAACTTTCTGAAGGCCCCTTATATGATTTCCTTTATGTGAACTACCCAGAAAAGGAAAATCTATAGAGACAGAGGTAAACAGTGATTTCTGAAGGCTAGGAAGTTTAGAGGGAAATGAGGAGTGAGTGCTTATAGATACAGGGTTTCTTCTTTCAGTGTGTTATAAAATTGCTTGAGTTGATGACAATTCTGTGAATATATTAAAAATAATATTTCAATGAACCCATTAATAAAGATACTGTGAAGCCTAACTTCCTCTCTAAGTTGAAATGTATTTGCTCTCTACATGAATAAACTAATGTAATATTTAAAATGTATCACCTTTACAAAATACTGCCTAAATCACTGAAGCAAACATTAGCCACCATTCAGAATGAGTACTCAGAAGCAATGGTCGAGGTCCATGTGTGTAGAAGCACAAATGCTAAACCCTCATGCAGAGTGTTATGTATCTTTGGATACGGTGGCAAAGGACATTGAAGCTATCAGTTCAATATTCTTACGTCCTATGTGCCTAGTACAGTGCTAATACATAATACAATAAGCACTCAATAAATGTTTAGAATATTGAATGTCAAAACTTGATTCATAATTAATAATCAGACATTCAGAGCTGAGAGAGAGATAAGTGATTGGGCCAATATCTAGCACAAACGCTGGGAAAGGAGAACACAGGAAAGAGGAAGAGGAAAATAGCAGAAGCACCTAGAAAACAGCAGAGGTAGGGTAACAACTAGACCAAGATTAATAAGTGAGCATAGAGGCTTCTACCCAAAGCTTTAAATTGTCTCAAAACACAAGAGGCTTTAAATTACATGGGAGGATGGACTAAGTTTTACATCATATGAAAGTTATTGAAATGCATCAAGACACTATATACCTCTTCTGGATCAGTGAAAGAGCTTTGAATAAAGCTGGTTACAAAAATAATATTCTGAGCTGCTCCCCAGCCAGGAGTGTTTGTCCAAAGATGCAGTACTCTTGAACTCTTGTTGTTCAATGCTCACAATCTTCAGGCTTTACAGATATGTCTCTGTCTGTCTCTCTCTCTCTCACACACACACGCACACACACACACACACACACACACACACACACACAGCACTTGCTCAGTATGCTGCAAAGGGCAAGTCTTTCATTTCTGCTCTCCTGAATTCAACTTCTCTTACATACAGACCTCACTAAAGCCAAGGTCCTCATTCTTGAAGGGCTATACCAGTCTCTGTCATGTCCTGCCCTCTAATGTTTTACTGCCCATATCCATCTATGCAGAAGTAGTAATATCTTCTCCATCAAATACCATTCCCATCCTAATTCTCTTCTTAGGAAGAACATTTTCCATTTCCTATTATATTAAATCTGCGCTGAGCTCCTCTTGATAGAAAACTTAGATAAAGCTTTAATATTCTATGTAAATCACAGATAACTTATCATTGGAGCAAATATATTAATGCTTTTTAAATAAAGCAATGGCATCCTAAGAGGGGTTCTTTTACTTCTAAAACATGCCTCATTTGTTCCCCAGAATATAGCTTTGAACTGGAGTCTAAATAAACTCCCTAAAAATACACCTTGTGTGGGACCAGCAGTTGGCATGGTGGCTAAGTCGCTGGATTCCCATGTAGTCGGCCACGGTTGGAGTCCCAGACCGAGTGACTTAAACTCACGATGGGTGCAAATGTGCGTGCATGGGCGCATGTGAGTGCATGCCCAAGATCCTGAAAGGAGGATGGAGGAAAGGGGATTGCAGCGTGGCCATCCTACCTAGATGGTGATTTCTTGCTTTCTGTCTCTTTCTGTCTTTCTGGCGAGTACACACGCCCTAAAACAAAACCTCTCAAAAAAAGAATTTAAAAAAATACACTGGTGAGACCAGCAGATGGTGTAATGGTTACGTCATTAGACTCCCACATAGTCAACCATAGTTCGAGTCCTGGACTTGGAGGCTTAAAATTCATGCCAGGCATGTGTATCAAGAGGTGTATAGTGAAGAAGGGATTGTAGCATGGCCATCCCCCCGAGGATGATCTTTCACTTTTTGTCTCTCTCTCTCTCTCTCTCTGGTGAGCACATATGCCCTATATCAAAATTCTTTCTAAAAACAAACTCACAAAGAAAACCTTGTTTGAGAAGGTAAA
This sequence comes from Tupaia belangeri chinensis, assembly GCF_000334495.1. Classification (NCBI taxonomy): domain Eukaryota; kingdom Metazoa; phylum Chordata; class Mammalia; order Scandentia; family Tupaiidae; genus Tupaia; species Tupaia belangeri. The sequence continues at coordinate 6,638,934 of NW_006159547.1, read as the reverse complement.
GAAAACAAAAAAAGAAAGATTTGTAAAACACAATGGGATGTATCTAATGGTTACATAAGTGACAGCAGAGTTATCATTATTTAGAAATTAAATCTTTGATATTTTCCCAGGGTCTATATAGTCATAGATCACTCTTTTTTAATTCCTAGTGGAGAACATATGTGCACACCTGTGCACATGCATATAAGAAAGAAAAAGAGCAACCTCAACCCTGCTGAGCAACCTCAACAGGGTTTCAATACACCGTGGTCCATTTCCCCCAGTCTTCCAGCTCATCAGGACCTTGGGCACATGTATGCTCCCAAATCCAAGAGCATGTTTTTAAGCCAGTCAGGGAGTTCAAACCCAAGTTTGGCCATGTGGTTTTCAGCACTGCAGTTTGGTTTGCTACTGACTGTACTGCCAGTCTAGGCCCATGAATAACTTAAAAAGGCATAGGTTGGGACCAGCAGATGACATAATGATTACATCATGGGACTCCCACGTAGTTGACTGTGGTTCAAGTCATGGACATGGTGGCTTAAAATACACCGTATGCGTGCATGTCTAAAATCCTGAGAGGAAAATGTAGGAAAAGAGACTGCAGCATGGCCACCCCCCAGACGGTGATTACTCACTTTCTGTCTCTATCTCTCGCTGTCTTTCTGGCAAGCACATGTGCCCTATAGCAAAAAAACTCTCTTAAAAATTTTTAAAAAGCATAGGCAATTAGCTACATGTATATATATCCCCTCATTCTGTACAACAAATGTATGAGTTTGCTTTCTTAAAGAACTATTTGATACATATTTAAATATTAAAGTAATATTTTTAATGTTCTGCTCCAGTTTAAGACCAGTGAATTTAAGTAGATATCAGACTAGTAGATTTAGTCACCAGTTAAAGAAAAATATATTGCACTTTCCTATCTCAAGTAAAATATAACAGGCTAACTATTCCCTAATACCAGAGTACATTATTTTAATCTACTTCAGTACAATTTAATGAGAATAATTCCATTAACTCTGAGAACAATTACAAAATAAGAAAGTTAAAGGAAGAATAAATTGATATAAATAATAGGACAATTAAAATATGTGTTCTTACCACTTCACAAGTTGGCATAACAAGGTTTTCACAGTTACATTCTAAAAGGCAAAAGTAAACATATTTACATTAATCAAAACACACTAACTTATTTTAATAAAACTTTAAAATATAAAAATTAATTACCACAATGCCATATTGGACAACATTGACCAGATACATTTTCTTTCACAAGATCCATATCTTCTGCACAGTTGAGTAGTGGCACAGGACAGAGATTTGGCTCACAAACTGAAAGGAAAAATTTATATGAAAAAAGGTAATTTAAATTTAAGCTATAATTTTCATTACCTACTATTTAGTTCCTGTAATTTCTGATGTAATGCATGGACTCATAGATCTCGAGAACTGCCTTTCCCACCAGCCAACTGTCATGTGTTACAGAGGGCAGAACCAATGACTCATAAGAAGGTCCAGCAACAGCAGCAGTACTAGGACAGCCCAGTAAGTGGAGTCCTGTGGGGTCTGTGTAACAGCACAACTAAGATGCATTTGGCTTCTTAAATGGAATATATCTAAATTCTTCTTTCTTCTTTCTTCTTCCTTCTTCTTCTTTCTTCTTCTTCTTCTTCTTCTTTCTTCTTCTTCTTTTTTTTTTTTTTTTAGATTTTTGGCAAAGGGAGTGGAGACAGAGAAAGAGAGTGGGAAAATGAGAAATCACCCCCCGGGGTGATGACCACACTGCAATCCGTTCTCCTCCATTTACATGGGACTTTAGGCATGTGTGCACATGCACGAGGCATAATTTTCAAGCTGCCAAGTCCAGCATTTGAGAGGCAGTCTGCCATGTAGGAGTCCAGCACTTTAACCACCATGCCACCTACTGGCCCCATATCTAAATACTTTAATTAATTTAAAACACACTTACCACAATAATACCAAGGACAACAGAAGTGTGTGGTATTAAGATCCACTGTGAGAAATTCCCCATCAGTACATAGTGGAATAGGTTCAGTGCACGGTTCACAAACTAAAGGTGAAACAAAAAGCCAAAAGTCACAGCTGAGCTAAAACAAATTTGTTATTAGTTCAGATTATCACACACAAATCCACAAATCAAATCAAAATAAAATATATCACAGTTAATGAGAAACAAAAAAATATAAGGAATATCACCTTATCTGGTCATAAAAACAATGATACTCCCTGAGCATACGGTTTTAAGCTTTCTGAGCACAGTAACAGTTAGAACACCACCTTACCAGAAATATAGAGCATTTAGATTTTCAGAATAATTTGTTCTTACCAGGTCAAAATAGCTCTGATTTATTTACCTAAGTTTGTTTGTTTGTTTGTTTCTTTCTTTCTTTCTTTCTTTAAGTGATTTTTGCTATAGGCTGTATGCACTCGCCAGAGAGAGAGAGACAGAAAGCGAGAAGTCACACATCAGGGGTTTGGGCCTACACAATCCTTCTCCTCCACTCTCCCCTTGGGATTTTGGGCATGCTCGCACACATGCCTGGCATGAGTTTCAAAGCCACTGGGTCTGGGACTCGAAATGCAGTTGGCCATGTGAGAATCTGGTGACGTAACCATTACACCATCTGCTGATCCTTACTTAAGTTTCTTAATTCAATATTCCAACTTATGAACAGACAATGTCGTAGTTGCTTGTTCTTTTGTCTGCTTGACATCCCTCTGCCAATTTTGATTAAAAATTCTGAGTCACTTTGAGGGAAAAAAACCCTACACACACACACACACACACACACACACATACACACAATCTTGGCATGACGGTTGATCAAAAAAGGTATCTCTGTCTCACCAGGCCACTGTCATGGAATAACAAACATTACACTAATCTGAATCTCCTTTAGTGGAACTGAAATCATAAATAGAGGCACATCAGGATAAGAAATAGAGTTAATTAATCATTATTGACCTCCTCCTAGAGCAATTGATTTCTCTCCTTCCAGAGCTTAGAAGTTCTTCTTCATCTTGATCTTCCCCAAATCCTTCCCTAAACTGATTATACTTAAACTAAGCAGAATCAATCACTTTTTTTCCACTTACAATCAAAGAACCTTAAGTGATTTAAAGAGGTGTGTTTTGACTTTCATAGGTACATCCGAAATCACATTAATCACCAATCTTTGATAATTCATTTGAAGTAAAAAATAGAAACTGATTTATCTTTTAATATTCAGTTAATCAGACAGAATATTTAGCTCCAGTCATTTCCCAGATGTACTGTTTCTATCATTCTTTATTGAAATCATAGCTCATGCATGACATACAGGAGATGAAGATTTAAAGAGATCCTATCATATCCTAGCAAAATCCATTAGTCTAGTTGGTTCTTCAAGGAAAGCCAGTGCCAAATTTTCACAAAAAAAAAAAAAAAAAAAGCCAACTAGATATTGATCTTATTATGGGAAAAAAAATCTTGATTTTATTATCTTAAGCCATGTTTAGACTGATCAATACAGGTTTTGTTGATAGACGATGCTATAAGTTATAATAATGATCAAGAGTCATTAAAATGTTGTATTTTATTTTCTACAGTTATTCGGTTGAATTCCTATGACTATAACATCAGAATATTAGTTACTAGCAGCCCTGTAAAATCATGAAATTTTTATCAAATATATTTCCCTCTCTCCTTTTTAAAGAAACGATCTCTAGAATACTCACTACAGAGTGGAGAGAAACAGCAAGGTTCTCCCTCTTGAACGTGAATCATGAATTGGTCTTCCCTGCATTCTGGTGTTGACACATTGGGGCATTTCACTGGGTCACATTCTGCAGAAACACAGAGCTATTTCAAAATCTGTATAGAGTGAGATGATAAACGAAACAGTGTTGTTTAGATCTCTTTGAATTTAGTGAATTAACTTATTTTAATGATCCTAATCTTGGTGGAAATTTACAAGAAATAGTACATGTGTTTGCTGTGTGTGTGCTGGGGCACACACTGCTGAGACACTGCTCCTCAGGCTGAAACCATATGCATGGCCTAGGTTCGATTCCCAACCCAACCTAAGTGTGTGTGTGTGTGTGTGTGTGCGTGTGTGTGTGTGTCTATGTGTAAGTTTTGTATTAAGAATTATCTTTAGCAAGACAATTCCCAATCTTTTATAATAAATCATTTCCTTGGAGAGACAAAAAATAAGAATCTAATCTACTATTCCCAGTGAACAATGCACTTCACTCTCACTTTGCCTAGTTGATTACTTACCACATTTATACTGAGGACAGCATGAAAGAAGGCTATGGCCCACAATCAATTTTTGACTATCTGTGCACGATGGGATAGTAGCTTCACACAAAGTCATGTCACATCCTAGAAATAAAAGAAGCATTAAAACATCAGTAAACATAACTAAAATCTTGCACTACTAATCCAAAACAAGGAAATGATTCTCACTTCTATTCGAACGACATGTTTTTACACTGCAATTAGATCCATTTGGCTTATAAAAGGACCATACATGAAAATGTAGTAGACTGAAGGTTTATCTATTATTGTTTTTACCCTTGATAAATTGAAGACTTCCCGATCCTTTCTCTTGTCTTGTATTGTTGAATATTATGAATTGCTAATAGCCAAAGTTTTGCATGTGCATTTGCTAAATCAACAAAACCATAATGAGACAAAACTTGCTTTGAGAAAATAGTATTTATGGCAGTACTTCATTGTTACCTCAGTTCTTACATTTTTTTCATACCAAGCATCGCGCATCCCTGATTATGTACAGAGACTATCAACATATTGTGTGGAGTTAACTGACTGTGAGGCTTGGCACACATACCGCAGACTTCCTGCAAACAGCAGGTCCACTTATCAATGATGCCCAGGACAACTTCAGCTTCTCGTTCACAGACGGGTGAAGGTTCTTCCTCGCAGTCAGGCTCTACAGAAATAATGCTTCCATTCTCCAAACACTGGTATAAGGCACATTCATCCACACCTCCGTTCCAAATCTCCCCAGCAGTACGCGGTTGGTCTTCACTATCAGTACATGCTTAAAAAGATCAATAGTGTCAGAACCTAAGCACTACAATAAATCAAGCTGTCATATTGTGGTTTCAGACTATCATAGGGCCCAGGGGTCCAGATTTCATGTTACAAAACTACCCTTTCTCTTTACTTTAATCTTTCCTCTTTCTTTTCATCAGATTAGTGAAAGTTGTTTTTTGTTTTGTTGTGTTGTGTTTTTCTATAGGGTGCATGCACTCGCTGGAAAGACAGAGAGAGATACAGAAAACAAGAAATCACCCCCAGGGGGTATGGTCACCCTGTAATCTCTTCTCTTCCATTCTACTCTCAGGATTTTGGGCATACACGCACATGCACCTGGTGTGAGTTTGAAACCACTGGGTTTGGACCTTGAATGGCAGTTGGCCACGTGGGAGTGCAGCAACATAACCATTACACCATCTGCTGGTCCTAGTGAAAACGTTTTTATAGTCTGCAGAAAATGTTACCCCTTCTATAACTATCTGTAAATTTGTATAGCCTATTCTATAAATAACATAATTTATTATTTTATACTTTTAAATCTTGTTAGTGTAATTTATTAACTCAGTAATATAAATTTAAATTAATTTTAAAATATTAACTGTTAAAAAGAATGTGGGCTGGCTCTGTGCTGCAGAGATAATGCACTGCTCATGAGAAGGTATGTCCCACATGACAACTGCAATTAAAATCCCTAACCTGATCAGCCTGAAACACACATGGCACATGTATATGTGTCCAGGATCCAATAGGCTGGAAAAATGAAGGCAGAATAATGGCATGACCAAACCCTATAGAGAATGCTTCTCTGTCTTTTTCTTTCTCTCTCTCGCTCTCTTTCTCTGGCATATCTTTTTCTTTCTCTCTCTCGCTCTCTTTCTCTAGCATATGCATGCACTCTATCAAAAAAAAAAAAAAGTAGTATTAGAAAACAAGGCTGCTCCCCACCTCACAGTAACTCTCTAACATATGAAAATTTGAAATGTTAACTGCTTTAAAAACTAAATGTGGAAAGTAGGCAGCCAGGCAAAATATTATTCAGTAACTGTTAGTTGTTTTATTCAAAGTTTCATTTTGCAATAAATATAGCCCTCTAGTAGTTTCTTTAAGGAATAGTAAAGGTAAATGTAGTTGCTAGTCACATCCCAAGTCTCCAACAAACTTCTCTTAACCTATTACTAGCACACCAAAGCTCAATGATTTTCAAAGACCTGATATAAGCAAGCCTATGTATTCTAGAATTGCATAGATACTTTCTTCCCTAGCAAACACAAGCTTCTGTCTGAAACTACACATGCATTTTTACTTCTCTGAATTTTCCTTGAATTATTAGCTAATTCTTTTTTTCTTCTGATCATTATGAAAAGCCCAATATATGACAAAGTACCATGCTGCAATTTTGTTTTGCATTTTTTAAAATTTACCACCATCATGGAGACAATGGTTCAAAATAAAGTTGTCTGAAATGAAAATAGGAATATCAAATGTTTTCTCCAAGATAATAATAGCTGTCATTCATGAGTACTTATCAAGGCACAGTGCAAATGCGAAATGCATTTAATAGCACAGTGGATTCCACATGGCCAACTGCATGGTTCCAGTTCTAGACTCAAGAGGAGCATGAAAACCACGCAAGTGCGTGTGAGTGCATGCCTAAAATCCCAATAAAAGGAAGAAATGGAGGAGAGAAGATTGTGGCATGAATATTCCCATGAGATGTGCTTTCTCGTTCTCTCTCTCTCTCTCTCTCTCTCTCTCTGGCAAGTGCACATACCTTCTAGCAATTTTGAAAAAACCATACACTTTATTATATTATGTAACCTTATGGTTACATAATAACCTAATGTAACCTCATTTCCTTATGGGATGACTATAATTTCCCCCTATTTTACAGATGGATAATCTCAGGCTCATGAGGAAAAAGTGAATCACTAACATACAAAATAACTGGAATTGAGTCCACAACCTACATTTAATTCTTAATTTGCTATGCACTTTCCCAGGTATTAGAGGCACAGGTAATGCTTGAAACACACACACACACACACACACTCACAAACATCTAATGGACACATGAATTTAAGCCTATCTATTGATGAAGATGTCTATAGTAATATCTTTGATTTGATTGATATGTACTGCACCCATGTTGGAAAGAAAAACATTTTGTATGCTATAAAGATTTAGTGATAAATGTAAATTTAAGAAATGGAAAAATAATCATTTTTAAACATCACCATTGAAGCTTTCCAATTAATCTCAGTTGAAGTCATATTAAAATCAAATTACAAACAAATTCATTTCCTTAAAACCCCTAATATCTATGTGTTATGTTATCGTAGCACATTTCTCCCATATCTGAAGAAGTTTTAGTTTGCTATACTCCTAGGAAGTCATTTTCCACTTTGCTTCCTACCACATTCTTTCTCCAGAATGCACTGAGTTGACTCTGGCCTGTGGAGAATAGTTCCATTTTTGCACACACAATCTTCTCTTAAGTTTACACATGGAGAGTGTCCATAGAACCATTGATTGAGGCACGTTCTTGCTTCACAAGGTCGAACACAAGGTTGATATTCCTTTCCCTCTGGACAGCTCAGAGCTATGAATAATAGAGGACAGAATATACCAATGGTGAAAGCAACCTATTTGAATTCCAGTTTCTGAAAATGAATTTTGTATATTTAGGTCTTTTTGTATCTGTTTTTCATTTAACATGCAACCATAAATCAAAAACTAAGTCATCAATTGATAATTTTGAGCATCTTCCAAGTATCCAGCTAGAATTAGGTATTATGGTCAGAAAAGTTTACCTGATTTATATCAAATAAATATAACCAACAGGCAGTCCACACTTGGCTGGCATTCAGTAAACTCTTGTGAAGGACTGCTCTGCATCATAAGAAGAGACAGACATAGAAGTATACTTTAAATATATAACTCGACCAAGTCATAAGAAAGAAAAAGGTGCCTGTTCAGGTTCAAGCCTTCACTATCAGAAGAAATTGCTATTCCTGAGCAGTTTCGACTTGAGGTTTTAGAAAGGTCCTGCCGATTTTCAATGATCTTAAAAGTCATACTGTTAAAAAAAAAAATGTACTCAGCTGGCACGGGTATAAATGGGTACGATCTCAGTGGAGAATGCTTTGACAGTGTCTAGTTAAACTGGAGATGCCATAAAGCCCTGATGAATCAGCCGTGCTACTCCTGAATACTGATTACGTCTGGGGAAGAGGGAGAGGAAAGGGACAGGAATAGGCACACCGGGACCTTTATGTGTAAGTGATATCAGAAGTTGGGTGATAAAACTGGTGCATGGGACATAGTTCTCTTTATCCATTTCATTCTTATTAAATTTGTGATTTAAAAAGAATGAAAAGAAAAAGAAAGAGATGAGTGTAATCAAGCGGATATTATTTAATAGTTGGAAAGATTATTTGAGTAAGTTACTTACAGCAATAATCAGGTGTCCTCCACTGAATACAGATGTCAAAATTGTTACACAGAGCCACATAAGCAGAAAGGGCATCACATTCATAGTTCCAAAAATAGGTATAATTGATCCACATCTTTTCACAGAAGTCCTTCGGTGAAACCTACAGATATATTTTCGCCTTAGGATAAGTTACATTGCTTTAGTTTGCTGATGTTCCTACACTAGTGTAAGACTATTTGGAGAATCAGAGGATAGTAAATTATTATTAATTATAGTTTCTCTTAGACCTTATATTTTCAAAAATTTATAATATTGATGTCACCTTTGAATTTTCAACACGTTTTTATAATAAGATAAATATCTACACAAATCTACATCATTCATTCTATGAAGAAAAAATAGAGTATGCTGACCTAGATTTAAAAAATAATTTTTACCACCCACCACCACCACACCCCACCACCACCTCCACCACCACCACCTACCACCAAATGAAAAAAAAAAATTATGAGACAGAAACAAGGAGATATAAGTTTCTTTAAAATATATACATTTTTGGGACCAAAAAAATGGCATAATGGTTACATCACTGGACTCCCATGTAGTTGATTGTGGTTTGAGTCCCAGGCCCAGTGGCTTAAAACTCATGCCAGGTGCATGCGCATATGTGCCCAAAATCCTGAGCAGAGAAGAAAGGAGAAGTAATTGTAGTGTGGCCATAACCCCTGCAGGGTGATTTCTCACTTTCTGTATCTCTACCTCTGTCTCTCCAGCAAATGCATGTGCTCTATAGCAAAAATATCTCAAAAAAAAAAAAAAAAAAAAAAGAGAAGAAATTATGCCATAGGGCATGTGCACTCACAAAAGAAAGAAACAGAATGAGAGGAAAAGTGAGAAATCATGTCAATATTTTAAACATTCAAAAATCTATATTGCCAAGTAAATTAAAGCTCCAGAAACACATGACATTTTTATCATATGATTTCAAATCCTTTGTCTTTCACCTCAGAGAACTCACAAGATAGGTCAATTTTGGAGTCTATACTTTCCTATCACAAGAATTCATCCACAGTGAGCTCCTTCATAACTTGACAATTGCTTTGCTCTTCCCAGACTCTTTCCTTCCGCGTATCTTGAGCTGTTTCAGTGTCTTTCTCACATGTTTTTATACCAGAGTTACTCAGTCAATTTCATCATTCTTCCTCCATTTCTGAGAAATGCATCCATCTAAACAGTTTCAGTGTCTAAGTCTTTGTGAAGTGTTCTCCAAACCTGTGATCTTAGGCACCTCCACATTGTAATTATTTACCAACTGGGATTCTTTAGGGCAGGAGGAGGATCTTACCCATCTTGGTATTACAAGAGTTTAACACAGTGCCTAACATGCACTAGATGCTAGCTTTAGCTACATGATTTATAAAATACTGCATTTGTCCTTTATCTCTCACTATGTACCTGTCTATCTATCTATTTTATTTATAGAGGGATTTTTACTATAGGGTGTGTGCACTTGCCAGAGAAACAAAGAGAGACAGAAAGAGAAAACTCATCCCTAAGGGGGATGGCCACGCTGCAATCCCTTCTCCTCCATTATCCTCTCAGGACATTGGGCAGGCATGCAGATGCAACCAGCATGAGTTTAAGACACCAGGTCTGGGACTTGAACCATAGTCAACTATGTGGGAGTCCAGTGGCATAACCATTGTGCCATCTGCTGGTCTCACTCTCACAATTTATTTTTAATGGTATAGATCATTTAAAATATCTATTAATCTCTGAAACTCAGGAAGTTAGAGACTATTTTAAGTAATAATTTTATTTATTAATTATTATTATTTCATTTTAAATTTAACCGGGGTTGGGGGAGGAAAAGTGAGAAAGCAAGCCACCAGATCTAAGACTCAAACCATGGTTGGCCATGTGGGAGTCCAGCACCTTAACCACCATGCCACCTGCCTGTCTCAGAAGTTAGAGACTATTAAAGACCAATTTAAGAGACCAGCAGATGGCATAATGATTACATCACTGGACTCCCACATAGTAGACTGCCATTTGAGTCTCAGACTTAGCGGCTTGAAACTCACAGTGGGTGTGTGTGCATGTGTACCCGAAGCCCTGAGAATGGAGAAGGGATTGCTCCATGGCTGTCCTCCTTGGGGGCGGGGGGGGGTTGATTTCTTGCTTCTGTCTCTCCCTCTCCCCGTCTCTCCAGTGTGTGCATGTGCCCTATAGCAAAGATCTCTCTCAAAAAAAACAAAAACAAACAAACAAAAAAAGACCAATTAAATTAAATATGTGACAGATTCTATTACAAGCACATGACTAGGAGGCCAGGAGCATAAAGAACTGATTAAAGCTCACTGTCTTGGTTTCTATGCTGAATTATCAAGTAGCATTGATCTCTTTCTGTGACAGGTATTTATTCACAAGACAGATTTTTTTTTTCTGAAATCTTAGATACAGTTCTAACAAACATAGGGAAAAAAAACGAAATTATTTTTCTGTCTCCGTAAATCTAAAAATACCACATCATTCTGAATTCCAAAGCATGCTGACACAGAGAGGATAAAACATTCTCAATGGAAGAACAGCAATTTATTGGCTTTTACTCTTAATATGTCTAACATGACATTTCTTGTTTATGGTAGAATTTGACTTACTTTATCATGGCATGGAATGAAAACTCTTCGATTTAATAACTCAATGCAGTGACTGCAATCATGCTCAGTACAATTCCTAGCAGGTCTTCTTGTTGTTACTTCAAGTGATTTCTCGATTTCCCAGCTCTCAATAAATAATTCTATGTCTTCCAAATTTGTAATAATTGTACCATTTTGCATCTTTAGGTCATCATCTGGATCATCATTGCAAATCCCTGGAAAGAATATGTGACATTTGGAAAAAACAATTTTTACTTTAAATCCAAATTTAGGCAGTATAACTAAATCAGGTTAATAATTGATTTGAAATGAACAAGGCTAATAAGTTGCCAAGTTTGTATCCTTTGACTTAAACATTGATAAATAAAATTGTGAGTTTGATTCTGTGATAAAATAGTAGAGATCTGCCTTAACCAGATCAGAAAGAAATCATAAACCTAGAACTCAAGGTATATGAAGAGATCATAGTAGACTTAAAAGAGGAGATTGATTCTATTCCTACTGTCTTGCACTATTATCACCATCCTCTAATTTAAGAACTATTGGGCCATTTTTTTTTACATATTTTTCTATATAAAAAATGTCATGACTTTCCCAACAACCTAATATTAAATTTTAAATCTGGTAGGTATTTAAAAAAATGGATACTTGGTTATTCACCCCTAGGTTTCCATTCCCCTGGGACAGCTTTGCCTGAAAACATTATGTTTTTTCTTCTTAGGAACAAACACTGGCTAGCACCAAGCACCTGATACCACTGAGGTGAGTGCCCAGACTGGCATAAAGGTAATCCTTACTTCTTAGCACTAGCAACTTTCATAGGTAATCCACACGTAAACCAGACAGCTCACAGCAGTCACTTAGACACACATAGGGTAACTGTTGCCCAACTCAAGATTAAACTGGGAATTCTAGGACAATCTCTCATTATTGGGCAGTTGATGGCTAGAATGATTTGACTTGCCACAGTCTCTAGCTTCACTAAAGAAGTCCTGACTAAGGATAAGTTTCCTCTTCATCAAGTGCAATGCACTGCCCAGCAAAGTAGAGAAATGGGACCAGAACCCCAGTCATATGTTAACTAAATCTCAACCTATCTTAAGGCATAATTGTACTCAATTTCCATGACCCTGGGCTATATGCTTGGTTTGGGTAACACTCTTGTTCACTACCTTTTAGTTCACATCCAGCCAAGTGATCCTGACAACACCCAGATCTCCTAACTAACCACCCTTCTTCAAAAGAGATCATAGAGTTTAGGGGGTGACCTCTGGTTAGCTAAAAGATGACCCTAGCACCTTCTCCATAGTGCTTAGCCAAGAATCTAGTTGGCAGAGTGTCTGTCTACATAAAAGCAGAGCTTAATAGCCAAAGAGGGGAGAAAAAAAAAAAAAAAAAAAAAAAAAAAAAAAAAAAAAAAAAAAAAAAAAAAAAAAAACATGAGAAGTAAACAAAAATCAGGCCACTCTAAAGTGATTAAATCATAGGAGAAAATATGCTTCCTCAAGTCCATTATCACTCACTAATTACTACTGAATTACTATGAATATGCAGTAATAACTATTTCCACAATAACCTTATGTTACCATAGAAGCTTGTACTACATTTAGCATACTCCAAACAAGCAAGGATATACAAACCATTTTAGCAAAACTCCTCTCTAAATGTTTATGCTTTTATAGAATAAATTTTGATATTTCATGTAATTTGTCGATGGTAAGAGTTTAGGCACTCATTTTCGAGTTGTCAGCGTCACTAATAATGTCAGACACACAGATGATGGTCCATAAATTTGTACTCAATTAAAATTGAATGAGGTTAAAGTAAATATCACATTTATACTAAACTAACATTTACTGACAGTGTATATTAATCAATAATTAAGTGTTTTACATAGACTTTCATATTTAATCCTAACAACAATCTTGACAGGTATTACTGCCACCATCTTAAAATGAGTGAATTGATGTTCCTTTAAAGGAACAGAGCTATGGAGGATAGATACCTCATTCGACTTTAGAGCAGATGCCGAAAGTTAAGCATTTTTGTTGTTGTTATATACCTACAGATATTTCTAATTTGTTTTCTTTGACTTATAACTCTTTATATATCTAAACAAGATACTGCAATATTAAAACCATATGTAAAGGTATAGCTAAACTTTACACTTCATAAACAACTGAGTAAATATTCAGAATATCGGGTTCCTTCAGGATAACACGAGCAGTTTTCCCAGATTTCAAATTTTTAAAAAGTGCCAGTTTTTCACGCCGGGCGCGTGTGCGTGCGTGCCCAAGATCCCGAGAGGAGAAAAAAAAAAAAAAAAAAAAAGTGCCAGTTTTATCACTTACATATTGAGATAACATTGGTACCTACTTATTAGCACTTACTAGAACTGAGTTGAAATATGTAAAATAATGCTGACAGTTCACTAACGCTTAACAGAGACAAGCTTGTAGAAATGTAAAACGGCAGCATAGTAATAGTACTAAAGATATATTTCCATAAAAATCCAAATTCCAGTGTTATTTCATACTTCTTAGACTATTTATTCCAAGTCATTGCTTCCCTCAATATTTTCATGGAAACTGACATTAATATCACATCTCAAATCTGAAAAGTGGGGCAACAGGGTCCAAAATGGTGAAGTGTGAAAAGGAAAAAAAAATAATGTTAAATAAATCAAGATTTGAAGAGCAGAGCTCACCACATAGTCCTTCTGTGTAGGATGACAAGTTAAATTGGAAACCAAAATGAATATCTAGGATTCCTGTAAGATGAGTCCACTTTATAATCAGTCCAGCTGGAGTAGTAACCACATACATTGAACCAGAATCTTCTATGGACAGTTCTTGATTTGAAAAAGGCAAAGGCACAGCAATAGAATCCACTTCTACCTGAAATAACACAAATGCACCTGTCATGAAATGTTTATATAAATAACACTCATTAAAATGAGTATAATACAAGCTATTCCACTTCTGATTCAATTTTTTAATTAAAAAAAAAATCTCTGCTGCTGCCACAGCAGCTTATCATAACCTCTAAGTTATTTTTAATTCTCCCTTTGCTATACCTTGCTATATTCAGTATTTGTTCTAAATTCAATACCTTTAATTTTCCTCAAAATTGAACTTTCTTTTTTACTGTTTACTTTCATGTCTATTTTCCTCATGTGTGTTGATTACACCATAACCATCCAATATGAACTTAAGGTAATAAAGCTATTTTCAGGATCTTTTCTTTATTTTAGGTTCTTTCTTTGATCTTATAAAACAGTGTTTAACTTTACTTTTAATAAAAAGCATGTGTCAAGCACAGGAAAGATCAAAATTCAAGCAATTGTACTTAATGAGTTCGGACTGGATTCTAGACTGCATTTTTAGTTCTTGGTAATAGTAATTAGGCAGTCTAAGGATTATGCAGTCGTCTATTACTTAAAAGTGGGAATATATTCTCAAAAATGCATTGCCAGGCAATCTCATAGTTGAGGGAACATCTCAGAGCATAGTTTAAGAAACCTAGATAGTATAGCTTACGACATACCTAGACTATACAGTATAGTCTATTATAATCTTAGCAGACTTCGATCATAGATGAAGCCCATCACTGACAGAAATTCTATAAATATGCACATGACTATACTTTGAAAAGCAGTGCTTTAAATAATGACAATGACATGAAATCATGAGCTGATACTGGCGGTGAATTTCATGAAGTTAGTCTTCACCGATAGCAATTTCTCATCTTCATATCTTGCTCATACTGCTAAGCTTAGGCCGAAACATTTCTTTCTAATAAATCTTTAAGATTTATCTTAGTTGTCATCTTTGCCATAAAGACCTATCTGACCTCCCTAAAAGCATATTAGTGACCCTTCTCTCTTTGTCCATGATATTTTGGTCATCGTTCTTTCACTATTCCTCCTATTGTTTTAATAGGCAGATGATTAAATTTATGCAAGCCACACAAAACCACATCTTATTTGAGACCAGACTGTGTTGTTTCATTGTGTAAAATAATTTTGTAAATGACCAGTGATTAGCTAATTATATCATCAGTAAATGACCAGTGGAGAGGCCAAAAATAAGCCCTTCCAAATGCTCAAAATAATGGCACTGATGAGATTTGAATTTATTTCCTACCCATTTCTCATTACTTTATCAACATTACTGAAATCAAAGGTATGTACAAATTTATCTTTCTAAAAGTACCTCATTCACAAATTTGAAGTTTTACACAATTTAAACTTCTTAATACCTTCTTATATGTTAGACTCATTTTACCATCAGTATTTCCCAAAGGGGGAAAAAAAAATCTATAGACCTGTGCTAACAGACTGAATTATTTTGAGAAAGCCTACAATAGCTCAACCATTTTAAGCAAAATCTTTATATAGTTTTTTTCTCGTATTTTTAGAAAGAACCATTTTGATCTCAGTGAGACAATCAAAACTCATTCCAATTTGGTAAAAACATGGGAGGACTTCATGTGTTTATTTTAAGCTAATTTTAAAATTAGCTTAAATTTTAAATTTTAAAATTTCATTTTAAAAATGAAATTAAAGCACAAGTTTATTTTGGTACAAAAATGTCTTGAAATTCATGCATAGTTTTTTCATAATATACATATTCCATAAACTTTTTGAAGACTTTTTGTATATTCTTCGATGTATGGGTTTTTCCTGTAAAACCTAATGATTCCTTTCAACTTTTAATTGTGCATTGCTCTTTGGTTTATTTCAATAAGGTTAAATATTTCTTCAGTTTTTATTTCAATTATCATTTATTCACTGAAAAATTAATGGTGTCAACACCGAGAAATCAGTCCTTTCATCTCTTCTCTTTATTCTGGTATTTTTGGCTACCCTCTTTTCAACATTATGATCCCTCCTCTTCACATCAATTTCCGCTTTGTCTGATTTGAAACACAAACACTAACCCTGACACAAAGAAGGTTGGCCACTCATATTATCCAACAGGGCGTCAGCAAGTCTAACTCCACCCTTACAGTTAACCTTGCAAGGGAGAAATATTTGTAGCAGCTGACACATGACGGATGAAGAAATGCAGTATCAGAAAGCACAGTTTCAAACTGCCCATGGAAAGAATGATTAGACATAATTGAAATAAAATTTAACTGATATATTTCATTCTCCCTCTTTTTGGAAATAATTATGATTATATCATTTCTTTTTATTTTCTTCTAATGTAAACATAATTTTTAACTCTGTGCTCTTACCTTTCTTGCTAGCCGATCAACAAGGAGTTTACTTATAGGTGTTGTCACATTTAACTTCTTGAAACAAAGTCCAGAAATTCTTCCAGAGGAAGACTTAATTAAAAAAAAAAAAAATAGATGTTATCAAGTTAAATATAATTTCAGCAATAAATAGAATGAATTTATCGAATGCTTTGCAAGTACTCACTAGTTTTCTAAATGAGTTTCCATTCTGAAAAACAAACAAAAAAATGATTTTATAAGAAATGTATTACTTGACTTATTGAAACATTATTTGTTTTAATGTTTTATGGCTTTAAATGTATTTATATAAAACCTTTTTTGGATTAAATATCAGATAATTGATCTAAGTAAGTTTTTTTGTTTGTTTGGTTTTTGGTTTTTGGTTTTTTTTTTTTTGGAGAGATTTTCACTGTAG
This sequence comes from Tupaia belangeri chinensis, assembly GCF_000334495.1. Taxonomy (NCBI): domain Eukaryota; kingdom Metazoa; phylum Chordata; class Mammalia; order Scandentia; family Tupaiidae; genus Tupaia; species Tupaia belangeri. The sequence continues at coordinate 6,622,129 of NW_006159547.1, read as the reverse complement.
GGCGCGTGCGCTCGCCAGACAGACAGAGAGAGACATAGAGACAGAAAGCGAGAAATCACCCCCCAGGGGGGATGGTCACGCCGCAATCCCTTCTCCTCCATTCTCCTCTCGGGATCTTGGGCACGGACGCACATGCGCCCGGCGTGAGTTTTAAGCTACCAGGTCCAGGACACGAACCGCGGTCGACTACGTGGGAGTCCAGCGACATAGCCATTACACTAACTGCTGGTTCCCTCTAAGTACGTTTTAAGCCTATATCTACACTAAGAACCCCTAATGTTGACAAGTTACAGATCTATTAAAAAATGACTTTAAAATGGATTATCTCCTACCTGATTCATCGAACATTTTTCAATATGAGCAACTATAATCTCCCCAGGAATTCTTATTAAGATGTAAGAAGCCATACTATATAATGCTGCATTGTTTCCATCAAATGTAATAATACTCAATTCTGACAAGATGGAACACCGACCTTAAAAAAAGAAAATATGGCAGTGAGTGAACTTGGTCTACTAACTATTCATATTTTTGTAACAATTACTTTTTTTAAAAGTATCTTAGGCTGGCTCTGTGACATAGTAGTAACTAACACAAGCAAAGCTAGATGCATATGTAAGATCACAGGTTCAGTTCCCCAGCTCCCTATACACAGCAGGCATATATGAGTGGGCCCAATATCCTGATTGGCTGAGAAGGTCAGGGTGCAGGGAGGATTGGGATGTGAGACCCCATGGAGGTGCTTGATTCTCTTTCTATCTCAATATCATGGAAGAAATAAAAACTTTTTCAAAAAAAATCTCTAATCAGCCTTATGATGTTTGATAAAATGCAACTCTTAAGTTACATACTATAAAACTAAATCATAAATCAGATAAAGAAAGCTCAGAAACAATAACTTTGGTTTCATGAAGCGACAGGTTCAAAAAGCAACAATCTCTTTGGATTAAAAAAAATTGACCACCACATAAGAGATGTAAACTTACAAGGACATTCCCACTCTGGACAGCAGATATCACTGTTCACTTGAACAGGCCTTCCCCGGAAACCACAGTCAGGCATTGTCACATCTTTCGGGCAATTAAGAGACCAATTGTATAACTTCCACTCCATATCAAGGCATATATATTGGCTACAATTATAAACAGGATCAAATTGCTGAAGCTGTCAATAAAAAAAAAAGGCATATATATTGGCTACAATTATAAACAGTGTCAAATTTCTGAGGCTGTTAATAAAAAAATATATATATAGTAGGTTTGGGTCACCATTTTTAATTAATGTTTTCCATTGATTTTTTTTTTTAATTTCACATACACACTGCCTATAGTGTACATTTCCTAAATACAAAAACTTTTTTAAAAGAATTGTTTTATTATTATTTTGAATTATCTATAAGGTATATGCATTCATAAGAGGGAGACAGACAGACAGAGAGAGGAAAGTGAGAAAATAATCCACCAGTTCCAGCACTCAAACCATAGTCGGCCATGTAGGAGTCTAGTGCCTTAACCACCACACCATCTGCTGGTCCCAAAACGTTTTCAAACGTAAAGCATTAAAAATTCACTACAATTTTTACTGATATACTCTCTACAATGCTCAAGAGGTACTTAATTTCAGCTGTACCTTTATATTCATTTGATAAAAGAATTGCCTATATACATGGATGAAAAAAATAGTCTTCGAAATTCTCTAGATCAGTGTTTTGCAAGTAAAGTAAATTTATATGGTAGCAGTTAACCTTTCTTATAATTCTGAGTAAAGTTAATAAAAGAATATAACTTCTGTTAATGTCAATTAAAAAGAAATTACAATACTCCCCAAATATTTTATTAAAAATTCAAATATGACACCAGTTTGACAGTACCTAAATAGTATCATTATAAGTTCATTTTCATACAGTTTGAAACTTATATGAACAAATAACAATAAAGAAGAGGCAGTTTAGAAGTCATATTTTATTAAATTATGATAATAATTCTAGCAATGTTAAACCCAACATTGTTCTGTCAACCTAGTTTCCTCCCACAATAACCCCCTGAGATAGGAGCTGTTATTTTTCCTATTTTACAGATGAGGAAATCAGGATAGTGGTTAAAGTAACTTGTGCAAGGTCCCATAGCTAGTAGGTAGTAGAGCCAGAATTCAGGTTCTGGCACTGTCCTTCAGGAATCATCTGTGCTCTTGATCGCTAATCTACATATCAGGATTTAGGAAGAAAAATGAATAACTGCTTAGCACCTATCATATGTCACACAGTAATAAAATATTTAATTTACTTCTCTCTAAATCTTTTGAGTCAGTTTCTATCATTCAAATACTATACGTAATTTAAAAAAAATAATAGAGAAGTTAAATCATTTTTAAATAGTGAGAATATTAAGTAATGATTTTTAGATTTAAGAGGCAAAGATAGGCTCAATTTCCCAGAATTATCTGTGTACTAGTGGTACCACCTTTCAGGTACTGAGCTTGTTTCCAGCTAACAAGAAAAATAAAAGCAATTAGAGGAAAATTAAAGCCCTCCCACTAGCTAAATCATGAAAATGATTTCATATCTGCCACTCTACTGAAACTATTTTTGAGAAAAGATACCAATGAACTATACATTGCTAAGTCCAATGACCAATTCTCGGACCTCATCTAACTTACACTATTAATAGATTTAGTATGATTTATTACTTCGTCTCTCCTACAATCCCCTACATTTTATCTTGCTTCAGTGACTGATGTCCTGTGCATGTTTCTCATCTCCTCTTAACCTAAAGTTCTAGTGACCCCCTTCTCATCTCTATCTGCACTCACTTCCTTTGGGATCTCACTAAGTCTTGTTACTTTAAATCCCATATAGCCATTGAGAATTCTCAGAATTTTATTTTAGATTGACTTCAGTTCTACACTCCATGTATATTTACCAGATCTACACATCCGAAGCTTTTTGATACCTATATCTCTAACTTAACATGAAAAAATTGAACTAGTGCTTATTCCCACAATTTCCTCATTCTCGTGAACACCTATCCTTCAGTTTCTCAAGACGAAAATCTTTGAATCCTTGATGCCTTTCACTTACATCCTACATCTAATCCTTCAGCAAATTCTACCTTCAAAATATATCCAAGTCCATGTGTTTCCCATCACCTCTTCTGCTATCACCTGGTCCAGCCCACCACCATCTCTTGCCTCCTAATTGCTTCTATTCTCTCCTTATACTCTGCTCAGAACGCAGCACTTGAAATGATCCTGAAACAAAACACATTATGTCCTTCCTCGGCTCAAAAATACACAATCGCAGCACTTGAAATGATCCTGAAACAAAACAGATTATGTCCTTCCTCGGCTCAAAAATATACAATATCTAGGGAAGCAGCAGTTAGTGTAATGGCTAAGTCGCTGGACTCCCACATAGTCGACCGCAGTTTGCGTCCCGGACCCGGTGGCTTAAAATTCATGCTGGGCGCGTGTGTGTACGTGCCCAAGATCCCGAGAGGAGAATGGAGGAGAAGGGATTGCGGTGTGACTATCCCCCCTGGGGGGTGATTTCTCGCTTTCTGTCTCTATGTCTCTCTCTGTCTGTCTGGCGAGCGCACGCCCCCTATAGCGAAAATCTCTCAAAAAAATATATATGTATACACAATATCTTCATCTGTTGTTGCCTTGGTATTTACAATGATCTACAAGGTCTTACATAATCTATGTCTTTCTCTGTCTGTCTGGCGAGCGCACGCGCCCTATAGCGAAAATCTCTCAAAAAAAAAAATATATATATACACAATATCTTCATCTGTTTTTTTTTTTTCTTCATCTGTTGTTACCTTGGTATTTACAATGATCTACAAGGTCTTACATAATCTACTTTATTTACTACTGTTTTATCCCTTCCTTTCTTAATGCTTTCCTCATTATTATTTTATTCCTGTAATATAGGTCCATTTTCACATCAGGATCCTTGGTTTGCAGGACCTTCTGCACGGAGCTCATGCCTCTGTGATACTCTCTCTCTCAGCTTTTTCAGATATTTTGCTCTGAAGTCATTTAATCCAACAAGGATTTTCTGACCATCTTATGGAAAGTCATTTTATTTTCCTCCTGGGCCGTACCTTCTAATATTTTATATAACTTGCTTACTTATTTTGCTTTTTGGTTCTCTCAGAAAATCCAGTAGAATGTAAAATTTGTAAGGCAGGAATTTTTGCCTATGTTAATGTTTTATCTAAGACATCAGAATAGTACCTAGCTAAGACAGATATTCGGTAACTATCAGTTGAATAAAAAGTCTCTCAGAATAAATGTCACATTTGAAGTGAGGAAGGGTCTGCCCATGTCTCAGCTGAGAAAACTACTAGTTGGAGAGGCTAGTAACTTCTTTTCTTACTTACCAATGTATCTTTACCAACTTTCATAATGTCTAGCATATAATAGCTGCTTGATAAATATTTTATGAATGCTGATTTACAGACAGTACACACTAGAAAATTTTTAAGAAATCACTATGAGGGACCAGCAGACGGTCTAATAGTTATGTTGTTGGACTCCTACGTAGTTGACCACAGTTCAATCCCAGACCTGGAGGCTTAAAAACTCATACCAGGCACATGTGTGTGTGTGTGCATACCCAAGATCCCGAGAGGAGAATGAAGGAGAAGGGGCTGTGGCGGGGCCATCCCCCGAGGGAGTGATTTCTCACTTTCTATCTCTCCCTGTCTCTCCGGTGAGCACACATACCCTATAGCAAAAATCCCTCTCAAAAAAGGAAAGGAAGAAAGAAAGAAAGAAATCACCTTTGAGATCTTATTTAAATGTTTTTTTTCTTGGTGTAGTAAGAAGCTAACTAATAAATAACTGAGTTAAAAAAATTGTTAAAATGTAATGCATACTTATTATCTTTTATCAAATATGGACTAGAAAAAAAGCATTCTTTTAAAAAAGTTTAATGATGTTTAGATAGTAATATAGAAACTTGGGCATAGGCTATAAAATGACAAATACAAAAGATTTTCCCAGGCCTACCTCACATTCCAGACCTGTCGTTGGTGTTAGCATGTCTGACGGAGTTATTGTTTCTGGACCTATTAGAAATGAAGACGTAATCCCCATTATTATTGATGGAATAGTAGCTATCATATATGAAATTCATATGTGACAAAAAATGCGGTAGGAAATTTTATAAATTGAATATATTATTTCATTTATTCCTTACCAGAATCCTGTGAAGTAGGTAATATTGTCATTTTATAGATAAGGAAATTAAGGTGCAGTAAATAAACAGAATTCAAACTCCAGCAATCTGCCTTTTAATCACCATTCTATAAACACTGTCACAGTCTTGATGGTGCCAACATAACTGTCTGAATAAGTAAATATATGATTGGTATCACTAAAGGTTCCTCAGGAGGCGTTTTTTTTTTGTTTTTGTTTTGTTTTGTTTTGTTTTGTTTTGTTTTGTTTTTGAGAGATTTTCACTGTAGGGCGCGTGCGCTCGCCAGACAGACAGAGAGAGACATAGAGACAGAAAGTGAGAAATCACCCCCCAGGGGGGATGGTCACGCCGCAATCCCTTCTCCTCCATTCTCCTCTCGGGATCTTGGGCACACACGCACACAAGCCCGGCGTGAGTTTTTTAAGCCACCGGGTCCGGGACACGAACTGCGGTCGACTACGTGGGAGTCCAGCAACATAGCCATTACGCTAACTGCTGGTTCCCTGTTTTGTTTTGTTTTCGATAGGCTTTTTGCTATAGGGCACGTGCACTCACCAGAAAGACAGAGACAGAGAGATAGAAAGCAAGAAATCACCCCCCAGGGGTGAACGGCCATGCCACAATCCCTTCTTTTCTATTCTCCTCACAGGATTGTGGGCACACACACACATGTATCCAGCATGAGTTTAAGCCACCAGGTCCGGGATTCGAACCATGGTCGACTACATGGGAATCCAGCAACATGGCCATTATGCTAACTGCTGGTCCCTTCAGGAGGATTGTTGTATATTGACCTTGTATTCTGAAATGTTGTTGAACTCAAATATTATTACTAATACATCAGAGTAGATTCCTTAGAATAACTGATATATAAAATCATGTCATCTATAAATAAAAAGAACTCTACTCTTCTTTTTTTTTTGGAGAGGTTTTTGCTTCAGGGCACGTGCGCTCACCAGAAAGACAGAGAGAAACAGAGAGACAGAAAGCAAGAAATCACTCCCCAGGGGGGATGGCCATGCAGCAATCCCTTCTCCTCCATTTTCCTCTCAGGATCTTGGGCACGCACGCACAGGCGCCTGGCGTGAGTTTAAGCCACCGGGTCCGGGACTCAAACCGTGGTCGACTACATGGGAGTCCAGTGACATAGCCATTATGCTAACTGCTGGTCCCTCTTCAGTTCTTACCCCTGAGGATAATAGAAAATACTCCATATCCCTTACATGTGAACTTAAGTAATTTAAATAGTTTTAGATTGTAGAGATATATGCTAAATGCTGACTTGAAAATATTAGTGAACTCAAAGTAGACAGCAGTACTTAAAAGAATTATCAATCTATTCACAGGTATTAGTCTAAGCAGTCTTTTTTCATAGACTTATTCCTTCCACAGATTTAATGTTAGGAAAGTACATACAGCCCTTCTCAAAAAGTGTTTAGAACTCTCCTAAATTCACTGCTGCCTAAAATTTTACAATAGAGTGATTCTTCATCTCTAAAAGGGTGATTAACACCTCTCTCTGAGGCAGCTCTTATAAGGATTTAGTGCATGCCAAGTGCTTAATTCAATGCCTGCTGCATAATAAGTAATAATGTTAACTAATAAAAATAGTGATACTGGTAGTGGTAGTAGTGAAGCTACTATTGAAAAAATCATAGGGGTCCTTAGAATCCTTCAATGATTTTTCATTGCCTTCAGGAAAAAAAAATGTTTTTTCCATAAATCCTTTAGGTTCTGGCCCCTGATACACTCTCTGATCCAACCTCTTGGTGCAATCCCCCTCACATTACATGGCAGGTTTTAAAGTGAGTGAAGGAAGCATAGCTAGGAGCCCAGCATACTTCCTTGAGTCTGGGACAAAACACAAAAATGAAAATGGAGGCACTTAAAGAAACTTCGATTTATATATATGAGAGGAAAATGAAGTACAGGTTTAGTTTGAAGCAAACATTTTTTTAATCCATGCATTATTTTTTTTTTTACAATATACTTTTTTCATGAACTTTTTGAGACTCTTGTATGTCTCCTTAAAACTAACTGAATTATGTGAAAATGTAAGCATTGTTTAGTAAAACCTGAACTTTGGGATCAGGTTTTAGAGTCTTAGATGTGAGGAAAGTCCAGTAATTTATACTAACTGAAATGGACAAAGAGTCAAACTGAATGTAGAAGCCATTCAGAAAATGTAGTGTGGTGGGCCAGTGAAGAGCTCATTTATGAAACAAAAGTGACTGCTGGGTTTTCTATAATGAGGTAGTACTTATCTTAGTAGCTGTGATAAGTGTGCCAAGACAAGTTACATAATGCAAATTTTAGTATCTAAAACTATAACAATACCTATAAACATGGATATAGATGGCTTACCTGGAGGCATTAATGCTGGTTCTGTGGGAAGCACTGGTATGCCTAGGAAGAAACAAATATGTTCTTCCTTAATCTGTATTTGCTTATAATGAGACCCACATAATTCACAAAGGGCCCTTTAGCTTTAAGGAAGATATTTTGGAAAGAAAATGGAAAATGTTTTGGGAGAGAAAACAGGAGAGATGCTAGAGGGAAAATTTACACTATTTAGAAAGTAATTAACAACAACAACAAAAAAAAAACACTATGGAAAGGATATTAAAGAACAATCTATGAACTGTCTGTCTAAAATTTGTTTATATCACTTGCTTCATAGAAAAAAAAATCGGCATGCTTCAGTTTCAGGATAAATTAAACAACGATCATACTTACAGTCTCCTGGATAAACACATTTGAGGGTGACCTCATCAAGAATCATATTCCTAGGGCAGTAGGGCAAACATCCTTCGATTCTTTACATAAGGAAAAAAAAAAGTGAAAAAAGTTTAATACAAAATAAGCACATTTGTCATAAACTAAAATATATTCTTCCTAAGGTTCTTCTAGTCCCTTGTCAAGCACTAAAAAAATGCTCCATTTGCTACTACCCTATTACACTTCCTTCTATGAAATCAAAATCTAGTAGATGATAAAAGAATATCATTATGATTAAATCAGAATTTAAGCACAACAAAATACACACTTATGTCTGGGGCACACTACAGCCATTATAAATGAGTAGAAATTCAGAAGAATCATTTATTGAGATTTTAATCTGTATTTGTTGTATGGTTACTTTCCTTGCCTATTACACTTCCCTACATCCAAGCAGATTGACATATTCTCTGATTATCCTTGCCTTACGGATGTTTAGAGAACAGAATCAGCAGCTTCAGGGGTTCTCCCTGCCTATTATTAAATCCTAAACTCATTGAAAGGATATTAGAAAAGATTAGAAAAAGATTTTTCTGTGTTGGAAGGATGGAGGTAAGACATGATTTCAACTTTTTGAGAACAGAGAGTAATGGACAAAGGCTACAATTGTTTTTAGAGAGATTTTTTGCAAAAGGGTGCATGCGCTCAGAGAGAGAGACAGAGACAAAGAGACAGAAAACAAGATGGCCACGCCACAATCCCTTCTCCTCCATTCTCCTCTCAGGATCTTGGGTACTCACTCACACATGTCTGGTGTGAGTTTAAGCTGCCGGGTGTGGGACTCAAACTGTAGTTGGCTCTGTAGGAGTCTAGTGATGTATCCATTATGCCATCTGCTAGCCCCTGAGGCTGTAATTGTTTAAATAGTGGTAGTACCTGTGCCCAAATTTGTGGCCCTGCTCTGGGAGAAGGTGGCTACAGATGAACCCAGGAAGTCCAGGTCTTAAGCCCCAGGATGTCTGGCCTTGGTAAAGATCCTGGTCCTTGAATGTAGCACAAAAGCCAAGCAATAGTCAGAGGCCATGGACTTAATCATTGCAGATCAAAACTAGAGGAAGTGCATAGAATAATTTTCTTCTAAAAGAATTAAGCCAAGAAAATAAACAAGACTACATTTTTCTCTTGTCCTAGTGGGGCTCAGAGTCCAATTTATTTTGATTCAAAGGAAATAATTGTAATCCTTTATGTACAACCAAGTCTAATTATTAGATTCACAGATAGTATGAAGAATTAATGCAAAAAAAAGAATTAATGCAAATATTAAAGGGCTTGCTTATCTGCCTCTCAAATACTTTAGCAGGTGTGATAATATTTTTAATTTTTAGAAAGTATTTCCAATTGCATTATATATAAAGTAAAGAATTTGAAACAAAAATGTTCAAGGCCACTTTCCATTCAGAAATGAACTAACTTGACACTGGAAGTATATGCTACCATCAGAGGGCACTCGTTCATGGAAACAAATCAAGGCAACACCTAAAAAGATAAGAAAAGTTCATTCCCTCTTAACATCAGTCACACATAACCATCTCCTAGATAACTCCTTTACAAATGATGTTTTAGCATAAACAGTGTAGCTTATTTGATCAATTGTTTATTTCATAAAATGAACTTTAGTAAAACTTTGACAGGTACGTACCAAGACTTTTGTACTCTAAACTTTGTCAGACAGAAGGAAAAAAACCTGAAGTTACGAGATTACTGCAATACTACAGCCAGTTATTACTCAATTAAGTTAACATCAAATTTTCTGCAACTCAGTTATTTTGTAATGGTTTTATGCAAGTCAAAAACCACAATCATCTTTTTAAAATATTTCTAAACACCATTAACTCTTTCCTTCATGGTCACACATAGCATGTTCCTCCTTATTTTGAGATATAACTGGTGATCTACTTGATTTTTAACTGATAAATATGATGGCTCAGATGCAGAAAAGCTCTTATAAGAGATATATAAGTTTTTTCTATGTGCACTATAGTATACTACTGACATCTTTCCTCATGAAAGTCCTCATTTTCAGTAGACATTTTAACACTTTTGTGGTGTATCAGAAACTGCAATAATCTTGAAAAAGGGTGGTGGTTCTGTTGGAAACTTGGAGGAGGCCACCCAGGAAGATGCTAAAACCCCAGCTGTTTTTGCTTATCTTCTAAAGGCTCAAGTATGAGGAAGAGCAATTTTTAGGTGCCTTGGCAAGGGGAAATAGAAAAGAGAGAACAATGAAGGTAGAGGTGAGGAACAGCTTGACAGGAGTGGTTTCATCCTGAGTCTCTTTCTGCAAAACAACCATATAGAAAGAGAAACATGGGAAGACAGCCACAGTCCAATAAACCGTAAGCATGGAAGATCTCTGTTCAACTCTAAGACTGGTTATGCCACAGGAAGTAATAAACTAGCAAAATGGTCCCTTGAATACAGCTCAATCTCCTCCACAGCGCCAGAGCCAGCTATGCCCTCGGCTATGGTCTTTCATTCCCACATACCCTGCTCATGCTTATCCTCACCATGGAACCACTATGGCATCCTCTCCTCTAACAAAGAGGCAGGAAATAGATTGGTGAACGTGAGTGGTTTGAGTGAATGGTCATGACTTCTTTTCAAAAAACAACAACAAAGAAAAGTCAGTTGCCTTTATTTTTAAGGAAATAAACACTTTCTCTCCACATCCAGTTTATAACACTCTGTTCATATTATACTGTAGAAACTCAAATGTGCTACTTCTTGTTCCTATAGACTTCTTTCCAGTGTATTTCATTATCTGCTTTTGATTCTGTCTTCTTCCTCAAGATTATGAGGTCTATGGGTGAGGGATTGTCTTATTTATTCATATGCCTGGATTTTTAGTAGTTCCAGTGTTAGCCATAGAGTAGAAGCTTGTAAGTCTTTAGTATAAAAGGATTCTTTAAAAAAATATTCCTTCCTGGGACCAGCAGATGGTATAATGGTTAAGATACTGGACTCCCACATAGTCAACCATGGTTTGAGTTCTGTACTGAAGCTTGAAACTCATGCCAGGCACATGTGTGTGCATGCCCAAACTCCAAGAGGGGAATGGAGGAGAAAGGATTACAGCATAACCCTCCCCACTGAGGGGTGATTTCTCACCTTCTACCTCTGATTCTCCTTGTCTTTCTGTTTCACCATGTCTCTCCAGAGAGCAAGCACATGCACCCTATAGCAATCCAGAGAGATTTTGCACCCTATAGGAAATCTCTCTTTAATAAGTGTATATATGTATACACACACATATGTATTTTTTTCTATTCATTCATTCCTACTGTGGGTCCCTATCTCTGTTCTATTTTTTCCAACTCCTTTGAGAAAAAAAAAATGCCCTTTATACTCTCCATCTCCTTTTATCTTTTCCTATTCTCCAGGTTGATAAATCCAATGAACAATTTTCAGCCTTAAAACCAAATTCCTCAAAACCAAATCCTTACATTTCTATTTCTTCCTACCCTCTCTTCCTAATATCTTCCTTATCCTAGTATATGTCAACTCAGTCCTTCGACTAAACCAAATTATTTGAAGTTGCTGATATTTGACTAATTTTTGACTACAAAATGGCAACTTCATATGGTCTTACCCACTAATTGTTGAGGCCAAAATTTGAGTCCTGGACTCCTCTTTCATAATTTATACTAAATCCATTAGTATACCTATGGCCCTCTGTTAACAATATATCCAAATCTGCTCAAAACCTGCAGACTCACCAACTTAGTCAACTAGTCAAATCCCTTCATCTCCCTTGTAGATTACTAATTCTTCTCTTGTCCATTCTCTTTTTTTGGGGGGAGGGGGAGAGATTTTCACTGTAGGGCGCGTGCGCTCACCAGACAGACAGAGAGAGACATAGAGACAGAAAGCGAGAAATCACCCCCCAGGGGGGATGGTCACGCCGCAATCCCTTCTCCTCCATTCTCCTCTCGGGATCTTGGGCACGCACGCACACGCGCCCGGCGTGAGTTTTAAGCCACCGGGTCCAGGACCCGAACTGCGGTCGACTACGTGGGAGTCCATCGACATAGCCATTACGCTAACTGCTGGTTCCCTCTTGTCCATTCTCAATGCAGCAGCCAAAGTAAACTTTTCAAAACATAAATCAGAGGCACAGTGGTTAAGGTGCTGGACTCCCACAAAGCAAGCATGGCTCAAGTTCCAGACCCAGCAGCTTGAAAATCATGTCGGGAGCATTTGTGTGTATGTCCAAAATCTCAAGAGGAAAATGAAGAAGGGAACAGCATTTCTGTCTCTTCTGGGGAGTGATTTCTCATTTTCCCTCTTACTGTCTATCCCTGTATCTCTCCACTGTACACAGGCACCCTATAGGAAAAACATTCAAAATAAAATAATAAAATAAAATAATAATAAATTAAAACATGTCAACCCTCTACCCAAAATATACTAGGGCTCACTGTCTTACTCAGAGTAAAAGACTAAGTCCTTATAACAGGCTATGAGGCCTTATAAGATTAGCTCATGTCTATGACTCTCTGGTCTCCTCTCCAACATCTTTCAATTATGTTCATAGCTCGCTGAACCTAATGCACCAAACACATTCCCTCCCCAAGACCTTTGCACTGTTACCAGACTGAAACACTGTTCCCTAGATATCCCATTGACAATTCTGGAACTTCCTTCAGATCTCTGATCAGATGTCTACTTGCCAGTGTTTTTCCAAGGCCACCAATGTTAATTAGCAAACACGCAATACATCCTTTATACTTTCTGCCTCCCTTATTTTCCTTTATTTTCACCATAACATGTCATCATGTGTTGCATTATATATTTATTTATTTATTTTCTGCTTCCACCCAACAATATGTGAGCTCCAAGAGGACAGGTACTTTGGGTATTATTTTCAGTAATATTTCCCAAGCAGCAAGAATTCCTAGTATATAGTAAACCTTTAACTATTTCTGGATTAAACTAAAATGAATTCACGAGTGAGTAAATGGTATATACATTTGTTTTTTCTTGAGTATGGCTATTTTCAAACCAAAAAAATTCCTGAGGACCGAATCTGCCTATACTAGACATTGCTCATTTATTGGAAAACATTACTTACGGTGGAAGAAATTTGCATGCTAGTGCTTCAGGGTCACTACATGTTTTAAAACAAGGAGTGGTACAAGGTTCGTATCTCCATTCACACATCCTCCTGTAAGGCACAGCTGCCTGGATTTCTGGGAACAAATAAGGTTTAGATTGGACCTTTTTCTTTTCTTTATTCATGATAGGGTACATGCATACACATAACAGAGAGAAAAAGAGAGAGAGAGAGAAAGAGAGAGAATAAAAGCACTCTCCATAGCATATAGTCTCACTGTGATCCTCTTCAGTCCTCCAGCCACCAGCTCTTGAGTACTGACATGTGTGCCCAGCGTATTTTGTGTTGACAGGGCCTACAGTTAGAACCAAGCCGCCATTTTGGATCTAAGATCTCTTGAGCAGCACATTACCCCTGCACCACAGAGTCAGTCCATGCATGTACGTTTAATTGCCAGAGGGCATGCGTGCTTGTCAGAGAGAGATAAAAAGGGTTGGAGGAAGTATCCCCCAGTAGCACTTGGTCATGCCACAATCCCTTTTCCTCATTACTCCATCCTATTGGGATTTGGGGTAAATGTACACATGTCTAGAATGTTTTTCAAGCCACCAGGGCAGGATTAGAAACATAGTTGGCTATATGGGATCCAGTCCCATTAACCACCAGGCTACATGGTCAGCATGTGTGTGTGTGTATGCATGCTAGAGGACATGTGTACTCATTAAACAGATACAGAGAAAGGAAGAAGTAAGCTGATAAAATGCCACCCATGAGAGATGGTAGTACCAAAATCCCATTTCCTGTATTTCTCCTTTCAGAATTTTGGGCACCCAGGTACATGCACTCAGTATGTCTTTCAAGCTGCTGGGTCCTGGACTTGAACCGCAAGAGTAACCATACGGTATCCAGCTACCTTAACCATCACACTACCAGATGATCCCATGTATACATTTTTAATGCACAACTTGAAAACTAATGATTTATCCTATGAACACATCTTGGGTTTGACTATAATTCTGTAAAAAAGACAGACCTAAGGAGTAAAAAACAAAAATGCTTTGGTTATCAAAGCATTTTATGCTTGGATTAAATAAAAAATGTTAAATCTATCTTAAAAAATTTTTAAATAAAGGGGTTAGAGGAGGCTGAAGAAAACTTTCAATCTTCCTTTCTCTTAGTAAATTTTTATTGAACTTCATAGCATAATACAAGATATTTGCTTGAGATTTTATTCTATTTAATCCTCTCAACAGTCCTGTTGAATAGGTCTAAACTTCTCATTTATAAATGTGGCAAGTGAGGCTCACAGTAGCCAAGTGACTTGTCTAGTTCAATCAATTAGGACAATGATAAACCAAACATGTTTCAAGACCTCATCATAGGGAGAATATTCCACTGTTGTTCTTTTCACAGAACTTAGTATACTGCCTTGTACATGATAAGTACAGATTGAATAATAATAATAATAGAATGGATCTGAATAACACATGCTTACAGTTAAAAAACCTTCCTTTGTTGAAGATTTTTCTCCTGAAAACTGTTAATATTCCTTCCTTCTCAAATCGTAAAGAAATCCTTCTATGTCAGTTAAGCTATCTCTGAATAAGATAAATCTATAAGGGAGAAAATTTAGTAAATAAGTATGTTTCTTGGACTCTGCATACAGAATTCAATTCTGAAGTATGTCAAGGAAAATAAGACTTTTTGGAAAGTAATGATGCATCCAAATATTGAAGCAACTCCTCAAACTTGACTTATCAGGGTACAGGAACCTGAGAGAAGATTGATTCCAAGCCCAGAGTAGACCCCCTAGAGTTTCATAGGTTTAAGGAAGCTCATTAACACTTGTTTCCAGGCCAGCTGGTGGCATGGTGGTTAAGGTGGCTGGATCCCAGGTGAATAACTCTGCTGTTTCAGCCCTGGATCTCATGACAAATGCTGGACACGTATGCATGCATGCCCAAAATCCCAGAAGAAGGAAGAAATGGAGAAGGGATTGCAGCATGGCCATGCCTCAGAGGGAGTGCTCTTTCACTTTCTCTTTCTCTCTTTCTATCTCCGGTGAGCACATGCACTCTCTAGCAATAAAAAATAAATAAATTTGAAAAAATCAGTTTCTCAGTTTTGATTATGACATTTGGCTGCAGTTCTCAGAACTTCAGCTGGTAATGCTAGATCTGGTTCTCACAGAGCAGGTTTCTAGAATAGAGGGGAAAGAGAGGTTTGTAAAGCTTAATAAAAAAACATCACATACACTCTACAGTATGTTGTATAGGCATGTCAGTGACTCTTTCTCAAGGGCACAGTTCAGGATGCAAGGTTCCCAGTGACTTTGACTCAGCTGTTCACCTCCCACTTTTCTGAAAATTGGTTATCCTCAGATAAGGAAGGACTGTCTGGAACAATCCTGGTTCTGTCCTCATCCCTCATAGAATAAGATGCCCTTCCAAGTTTGTACACACAGAAAAAGTGTTGCCTGTGGCACAAAATTCCAGAGCAGGGTGTTCTCAAGGTCCTCGGAGCTGCAGTACAATATAGGACATACACAAATGAGATTCCTTTTATCCTGAGAAACCGTTCTGAGCTTTGGGGACTGGCTCACCAAGAATCCTAGGCTTTTATTGATATTTGCTGTCCATCTGTGAGTAATAAAGTTGCTTTGCTTATCTTATGTGACTGTTCTGCCTCAACAAACTAGGCCTAAAGATACAAGTGAAAGAGATATTGGGGGCTCTTTTATTCTATTTTAAGCTATTTTCCAGAGCCAGAACTCTTATAGAACTCTGGTGGCTGAGCTTGTGCAGAATATCCTAGCAGATTTAAGAACCTTTGCACATGGGAACTCTATTCAATAGGCAAAAAATTATTCAGTTTGCACAAGTGAATTCACAACAGAAAAGACAAATGATTAGCTTTCTTAAACTGCTTTAGAAGTGTTGGTTAGGATGAAACAATAAGTTTGGGAAACTCAAGGTACATCTCAAGCTCCTAGATTGTGAACATAAAGCAAGACTTTCAAACATTGCATAAAGAAGTGAAAACTGCCCTCTGAAACTCAGAAAATTCAATAGCTTTAGACCTTTAAGGTGCTTCAGAAATAAGATCGGGCATCTACTGAACTAGAGAAATCTGGAGGTCTATGGAACCAGATACCTTTGTAGTCAAAGGACAGAGATAAATATGTTCTCTTTATCATTAAGAATCAGATTAGTCAGAAGTTACCTTCTACAGAGGAAAAACTAGATACAATCCCTAGACACTCATGCAACATACGTGGACACTAAAACCAAAGTCCAGACAGCACTGGTAGTAACAATTAGGGTAATATTCATAAATAATAATACTTACAGTTATTACTAATCAATTTACACTAACTTATTTACTTATTTAATACAACAATCCTATGACATAGGTCACAAATGTTATTTTTCCCATTTTATAGCAAACTGAGGAATACAGAGGTGAAGAAACTTAGGTCATAAAACTCTACCTGTTGTACTTAAATGCAGAATGATTTCAAAATTAAAAACATATATACTCTGTATATTATAAATTATTTACTTTTTCTCATTTTGAAGACTACAAGAAACATACCTTCTATGCTGAAGCTACTCGAATGTTTAAATTCTTCAGAATCATCATATTTTGATACTTTAACACCAGAATCTGTGAATGTGATGAAAAAGCCTTTCTTGCTATATAATTCAAATGCACTGTAACCAGGAATCCAGAGGCCCTGATGATGGAAAAATGTTGCTCTCCGATGAAAAGCTGAATTTGCCTCCCACAGCTCCAAACTAAGAGTGTCATTGTCGTGGACACAGAGAAAGTAATTTGGCCTTTCGGCAGATTCCAAGGAAACAAGTGCCAAAGCTGGAAAACACAGAACGGTGTGTATGACAGCTCTCTGGATTTTCAGGAGAAGGCAGGTCCTAAACACCAGCATTCTTCAATTACAACATTGAAAAATAGTACTGCATCATCTTCATACATAGCTAAAATCAATCTCAAAGATTTTATAAATGACTTACAGATATCTAAGAGAAAAAGTAGTACTCTAAATGCAGTGAATAACAAAACATATGAATTTGGGGACTTATTTTTTAAGTAATTTATTATGCGCCTTGGAGAGAAAACAAAAATATTGCTTTGTTGGGAAAGTCATGACATATTTTTGCACGGAAAAACAGAAAAATACTTCATGACTTTCCCAATGACCTCATATCACCAGGGACTCCATAAAGTACAATTTCATCTAAGTAATTGAATGATTAATTGAACATTTATTTGTATTTGCAAGTTTCATTATTTTCTAATGCACAAAATCTAAATTGAATGATAGAAAAGTGGGAGAGAATATAGAAATAGATCAATTTTGGCACGTAAATTCATTTCAGTATCTTAATGAGCAAATGTTCTTGCAAGAGATTTTACTTCAAGAAAAACTATCGTCTCAATATTATTATCTATTCCCCCTAAATGATTAAATGGCTAATAAGCAACTAGGCTTTACAAAGCATTTGAGAAATACTTTTATGTGCTTTGAAATTTTCCCCTATATATGTATAACTCATGATATAGCTTTTTCATTGATATTAAGTTGATTTTATTAAATAAATGTCATTCATATTTTTATTAAAAATATTGGTTATTATAAATCATAAAATAAAGAACTTTCTCAAATTCAATATCATTTCAAATGCATTTCTTGTGTCCTAGAAACCAGCAACTCCTTTTGCTGAGCACTGCAAGATGCACAGAAGGATAAAAGAAACTTTCCTATGAGAAGAAGACATGTACTCATCATAAATTAGAACTGAAGACTGTGATAGGTGTTTTCAGAACTGAGGGAGTTCTTCTTACAGTAAAGAAAATTTATTGTAACTAGTCAACCAAGAGATTTCTCAGAATAAATGAAAGTTAAGTTGGACTACTCATTTAATAAATATTTTTGGAAGCTTATACAGCATTTGATGCAAGGTTCTAGATAAACTACCTAATAACAATGTAGCCTGAGCATCTTGCTTAATCAAAAAGAGACACTACCACAGTCAGAACAGGTACAAGGTATATACAACCAGCATAGACCTGCAGATGCAAACCAGTAAATGCAGGACCAAATTCTAGGCACTGAGGGCTTACGAGTGAACCAGGACAGACAAGGCATGTTATGAAGAATTGGCTGCCTCAATAACCACGTACTCTCTGCTTTGTACTTGTAATATCTAACTAAATTAATATCAAATCATTTTGTTTTATGTTACCTAGCATTAAAATATTGTAAATATGAAGTAACAGTGGATTGCTGTTCAAAAATTTGGAATAAATTTCCATCATTAATACTATGCAGGTTTAATCTGTGTTATTTAACACCAAAAACTCAATCACAGAATTGAAATTCTAACAAAATATATACGCCAAAAGGTAAACGAAGAAATTATTTTCCATACTAAAGAGTAACTGGTTCATGTGCCAATATCACATTCTATTTTATATTCATATGGCACATTGGAAAAAATGCCATAAGCATATTAGATCTCCAGTTAATATTTACTGAACGAATAAATTAAAAATATAAATGCACAGCTAATTTCTTATCTTTAATTATACTTACATGATGTCTTCTCTTTGAAAAGGCCTGGAGTGATCATAAAATTAAAAAATAAATTGCCATTAATACTACTTCTTGGCAAAGAGAAAATGCTTCTACTGGTCATATTGGCTCCAAGAACAAGGCCACTCTGCCCGTAACTTGCCAGCATATATGGTCCTTCTCCAAGTCCTAGTTAAATATAAATAAAAGAATTATAAATTGGCATAGTATTTTTACATTTTAATTTGTCACTTCAATTAAATAAATTATAATTAAAAAGCCTTTAACAGACACAGGGATGAATGTAGATAGGAGAAAGGGGTTATGGAACGACGTATCACAGCAGAATAAAAAAAAAAAAAGAAATGGAACACTGCCAACCTAATATCTCTCTCAGAAAAAAAGCAAAAAAACTAAAAACTTGACCAATTAAAAATTAATCACTAACAAAGAGTAAACATCAGGGATTGCTGCATTTGTAAATGAAGTTAGATTAGAGGACCAGAAAAAGGAGAAAATAAGACATCTAAGGATGGAAAGCAACAATTAAAGAAACTTACTGAATTAAAACAATCTCTGGAATAGAATCTGGATCAAGAAATAAAGAAAAATGGTGAATTAGAGAAAGAGATAACTGGATTTAAGAAACTCTTGGAAATGACAAGTTAAATGAATGTGAAAATGGAGAACTCAGTTTCCAAGGAAACTTAAAACCCAGTTGACTTTTTTTTCAGAGAGGTTTTCTTTGGTACAGGGTGCATGCGCTCGCCAGAAAGAGAGAGACAGAGAGATAGAAAGTGAGAACTCACCCCCCAGAGAGGATGGCTACACCATAATCCCTTCTCCTCCATTCTCCTCTCAGGATCCTGGGCATGCACGCACACGCACCCGGAGTGAGTTTAAGCCACCAGGTCCGGGACGCGAACTGCGGTCGACTACATGGGAATTCGGCAACATAGCCATTACACTACCTGCTGGTCCCCCCAGTTGACTTTAAATAGATATTCAATTTAATATTCTAAAATATAAGACTGACAATCTTACAGCAAAACTTCAGAAGGACTCATCATCTTTCAAAACAATACAGAAAGACAGTGTAAAACTGAAGGAGAGAGAACTGAAGTTGGAACAAGAAGTAATAAACCTCCAAAGTCATATGGAAATAAATATGGTAGAACATGTTCAAGTAGAACAGTATAAATGGGTGACTGAAAGAAGAGCAAGACAGGATATAGTAAAAAAATTACAAGAAGCACAAGCAGTATCTCAAGAAAACTTAGAGCAGTTAAGAAAGAATAATTATGCTTCAGTAATAAGACAGATGGAACTTGTGATGAAAGATCTAGAATCCAAACTCTTCAAAATAAGAGTTTCTCAAAAAGATTCTGATAAAATAGAATTTTAAAAATATAAGCAGCTCTATCTAGAAGAATCACAATTTAGAACATCATTATCAGAGGGACCAGCAGATGGCATAATAGTTACATCACCAGACTCTCACATAGTGAACTGCGGTTCAAGTCCTCAACTCTGAGGCTTAAAACTCACAGTGGGCATGTATACATGTGTGCCCAAAATCCCAAGAGGATAATGGAGGACAAGGGATTGCATTGTGGCAATCACCCCCGGGAGTGTTTTCTCACTTTCTGTCTCTCTTTCTGGCACGTACACATGCCTTATAGCAAAACTCTCTCTAAAAGAAAAAAGAAAATCATCAGATAAAAGAAACAAGACTAATGAGAAGTTAGGAGCAGTCAGTCCAAACTTCTTGTGGAGAAACAGCAGAATAGTTCTTTACTCAAGTTTTACTACGAGACCATTCCTAGTCACCTCATGTCAGAAATCCTAATAATAGTTTAATGCACAACAGAAATCTTATTTTAAGAGAAACTTCAGTGCTTTCTACCTCAATCTCATAGCCTCCAAATAACAGAGAACTGTTTGTTCCAAACACAGCATACATTGGAAGAAGTATAACTAGAGAACTAAGAGAAGTTACTCTTGAAACTGCATCTGCATCCTGTAGAACCTAGCCTTGAAGATCTACTGATGAGTCAAACTGAACTCAAGATCTGCTTTTGAGAGCTTCATAAGAATATGTACAGGTCTTGTACAGGTCTTGAAGAAAAATTACATGTCTGACAGATAAAATTTTACCAACTGAACTGTTTTCATAACTTTTTAATTATTTCATTATTAATTTTTACATGATATGTAAAAATCTTTATTAAAGACTTTTTTATCATAAAAAGTAATCATTAACAAAATAATTATAGAAAATGTAATAATTTGGAATATACATAAACATATCTATAATTGGTCAAGTGAAAATACACATGAATATGTATACCTGTATGAGTAAACATGTGCATGTATATATGTATATTAACATAAAAGTACATGTAAAGCAGAGATGGATAGAAGGCTGACTTAAACTTCTGGGTCTCAGCATTTCTCAGTTGTATGAAGTTGTACACCTAAGTAACCTTTCAGTTACAACATTCTAATCTATCCTCAATAGACAGAAGATTTTTAGTTGTACCAATGGCCAAATGTTACAATGATCTAAAAATCACCTTCCATGTTGAAAAAATTAATAGAAATGATATGCAGTATTTCACTGTCTGGAGATTACTGAATTTTGCCAATGAGATACTTATGTTTATAAAAAAAGAAAAATGGTGGAAGCTGAACAGAGAAGTCAAAGACCTTTTTATTTATGCTATGATTTCCCATGCACTTAAATGATATGTATAAAGTAGAAACTGTTTACTATGGTTAAAACAAACATAAAACAGTCTAGAGCCAAACTTGAAACTCAGAGAATCTTGCAAACTTAATCTTAGCAAGATATGCAATCCAATCTCTCTGCTATTTAATGTTCATATATAACTGAAACACTATAAAATTTTTACTTTTCTTCTGAATCATCAAAATTAAGTTACTAATTATGAGCTGTGTACTTTTTGTAGGAATATACATGTTTTTGCCTGGTAGGTAATGTAAAATGCTGATATATGTGTGGTAAGTCACAGCATAAAAGATTAATCTTGCTGTTCTCAGTGAATTTCACTTTTCCACTTCTCTCAATTTTATCTCTAGGGCAATGTAACTTTCTCAGTTCACCTTGAAGATATTAACAATATAAGGAGAAGGTTTTTTTCTCAAAGGCCAAGTCTAAAGAAAGGCAAAAGGATGGTGGATTCGAGGGTTAAGAAGTCTTCCAAATACACATACGCACAGCCAAAAAGCACATGAGGAAATGCTCAACATCCCTCATCATAAGGGAGATGTAGATAAAAACCGCAATGAGATACCACCTAACCCCCGTCAGAATGGCAAAGATTAAGAATATAAAAAGTGATAAATG
The DNA here is from genome assembly GCF_000334495.1 of Tupaia belangeri chinensis. Taxonomy (NCBI): domain Eukaryota; kingdom Metazoa; phylum Chordata; class Mammalia; order Scandentia; family Tupaiidae; genus Tupaia; species Tupaia belangeri. The sequence continues at coordinate 6,600,132 of NW_006159547.1, read as the reverse complement.
TTGGCAGGGATGTCAAGAAAAGGGAACCCTCCTACACTGTTGGTGGGAATGTAAACTAGTTCAGCCACTGTGGAGAACAATATGGAGGTTCCTCAAAGATCTACAAATAGAACTACCATTTGATCCAGCAATCCCACTTCTGGGTATTTACCCAAAAGACAGGAGAATGCTCAGTCAGAAAAAGTGCTTGCACATCAATGTTTATTGCAGCATTATTCACAATTGCCAAGACATGGAACCAACCTAAATGTCCACAAACTGATGAATGGATTGGAAAAGTGTGGTATATATACTCTATGGAATACTACTCAACAATAAAAAATAACAAGACCCTGGCATTTGATAAAAAGTGGTCAGATATGGAGGATCTATTGCTGAGTGAAGTAAGCCAGGCTATGAAAGAAAGATATTGTATGTTTATTACCTGTTGATGGTGACATGTATAGTATTCTCAACTGGATTGGTCTGAGAAGTACTTCATGATGGGCAAAGTCTTTTTACAAGCAAAATGAGAAATAGTGATTGACTGTTTTAAAAAAATAATTAGAATAATAATAATAATAATGATTGGGGAAAACATAGAAAAGATATTGAATGTTGAAGCAGGGAGATTAATGTCTCTGTATTGACTGACATGCATGGCATTCCCTTTTGAAAAAGCAATGTAATACACTGTAAAGTTATATGTAATCCAAAGTAATATAAAGAAGACTATGATGATAATAAAAAATAATAAGAAAAAAGAAAAAAGAAGTCTTCCAAATACAAAGAAGAATGAGAACCAAAATTTCCATCATGACCACTGGGATAAGAGAAATCAGAAGCTAAGTTTTCTTTGAGTGTATTCCCCTCCAGTGACTCATCATCTAGAACATGTCACCACTGAATAGCTATCATGAGGAAAAGAGCTTCACTAGGGACTCATATAACTTCAAATACATTGGGGAGTTGAAATAATTGTCCCACACGAAGGTAGAGCTGAGCAGCACAGTGGACAATTTTTCTATGAGCCTGACAGCAATGGGCCCACCGCCACTGTAATAAATGTATACTATGCACAGTGTTTCTCCATAAGCCAAAACACATAGCAAGCAAAGAAATTAATCATCTCCACCACCCAATTTAGTATAAAAAACAAAAGGAGAGTGACATTAACTTTCAAGACACAAATATACTTCAATTAATAAATGTATATATTTGCATAAATATGCAAATAATATATAAATGAATAGAGATATTTATAATGAGATAAAATCAAAAGTGGAGAAGACACACATAAAAGAACAACTTGAAGACTTGAAGCATCTTCGTGGATACTCAATCAAAGAGTGTGAAAGGAGATAAAACCTAAACAGAATCTCTTGCCTACTACACATGGCCCTTCCTACAGCAACCTGAAGAGACAACTGTCATTGAGAAATCCATTGTATAAAACAAACCTAAAACTGCTGGATTGATTTTTAATTAATTTCAGTTAATTGATATCTTGCTTCTAGACTATGTTCATACATTTTTGCCAGAAATTGAGGGACAGAAGTCATTGACCTTATCACTAATTTTCTGCAAGTTTATTTTTGCGATCTACTAAAAGCAATCATTTCCTGCAGTCTTTCTTTAAACACAAGTATACACTATCTAACAAAATCACTCTTACCTTAAAACTTAGATGACAATTTTTAACACAATACCTACAACATTAACAATTTCTCCACATTTTTAGTAAGTGCCACAGAAATGAACTTAAAAGATGATTTAATCTTTGTGCTAAAGATTAAATAATCTCAGCCGTAACCTCTGAGTTCTCCCACTATTGTTTATTTTCTTCCTACAGAATCAGTTATTTCTTTTTAACACATAAGCATCTTAATAACATAGTATCTGGCACACAGTGAATGAAGAAAGGGAGAATATATCAGCTATAAATGTCCAGAGAAGGCTAGATGAATGTACAATAGCCATGGAAGTATTTTGGATGAGACAAATTAGCAATAATCATTTAAACCCATTTTCTTTTTATTATTATTATTAACCATCTCCATCATTCTGTATCCCCCTTCAATCATCTATCTCCATTGCATTATTCTTATGAACTCAATCCCTTCAGCACATTGATGCTTTTTCCTATTACGTGATCATAGGAAATATATATATCCCCCTGTAACTCCGCTGAGCCTATCAGTGTCCTATGAAGGCTAGATGACCCACGTTCACTCTTTGATATTTTCAATATGGTATTATCAGTAAAACTAGAAGAACTGGTTTGAAGAAATCTCTAACACCTGAGAAAACAGAACCATCACTAGGAGCGCAGCAGACGTTAACAGGAAGCATAATGTATCAAGTCAGCACACAGAGAAAGTTCTGCTCTGGTTCTCAGGGTCTGCAGACAGAATGCCAGTAAGTACGAAAGCACAGACGGAGATTTTCACAGCAGAACCGTGTGTCACCGGCGTGTGTAAGTAAGGAAGTTATTGGAGCATCTTCTCAAAATGATGTGTTTGTACATAGGTAGAGCATGTGATAACAATGTGTGCTGATTGTCTCTGTACTAGGATGTGACAACCATACATAGGCCATGCAGCACAAAGGTCAAGACTTTTGCCTCTGAAAGTGAACTGTTTACAAATCCTAATTTACTGTATTTTGGCTAAGTGACTTAGACAAAGTTATTTAACCTTTCTGTGCTTCAGTTTCCTCCTTTGTAAAGTATTGGTAATAATTTTTTTGAAAAAAAATATATTTTGAAATTAAAATTATTTTTTTAAATAATTATTTTATTTAACTTTATTTACTTATTTTATTTGACCAGAGAGAGACATGGCAAGAGTCAGGGAGAGAGAGAGAGAGAGAGCAAGCCACCAGATCCTGGCCTTGAACCACGGTCCAGCACCCTTAACCACCACACCACCTGCCAGCCTCAAAATTTAAATTATTTAATATGAAGTAGCTGACACAACAAAAGCTTTAGTTATTATTGCTGTTATTATTATTATTAATCAATTGTATTTTAATCATTGAAACCAAAAGATTGATGTACAATATCTGTGTGTGCACATGTTTCTGTGAGTGTGTAGCTGTGTATTTAAAATATTGGACACAAAATAATTTGGGTTGGATTTTCCTTACCAGTTTATTTAATGTTGGAGTTTCCTCTTCTATCAAACTTCCACAGATGAAACAAAAATAACCAAAGTTGCCCATTTTGTTTTTAACTTATTATCTCTATTATTCCAAAATTACTTAGCCTACTTTGGACAGTCATAGCTGTTATATTTCTCCCTAGCTCCCTATAACCCACAGTGCCTTCAATTGGTTGGTTGGCCCAGCCTTTCTATAACTATTACTCTAACTTACCCACCCACCATAGACCCAGGGGACCTAGACTTCCTGTAAGTATTACTCTGACTTACCCACCCACCATGGGTCCAGAGTCCCTAGATCATCTTATTTGTCTAAATTAGGTGCTGGTGACTATGCCTCCTTATTAATAGACCTCACAAAAATCAAACTTTTAATCTTCTATATTCTGGGCATTTTCAGAAGATACAATTCTCTGCCTCTTCTGACATCTACACTTTAGTCTCTAGTATCTCCTCTCACTACATACCTGAACACTTGATAAGGCTAGGAAATTTTCCTTTTTTTAAAGAATTGTTTAATTTTATTTATTCATTATTATTATTTAATTTGCTATAGGACATGTGTACTCACCAGAGAGAGACACACACAGAGAGAGAGAAGGTGGAAAAGCAAGTTGCCACGTCCAGGACTCAAACCACAGTGGGACATGTGGGAGTCCAGCACCTTAACCACTATGCCACCTGCTGGTCCCAAGATTTTCATTATTATTAGATCATCAGTACATTCTCTTCCAGTAATATGTAAATAATTATTTTGCCTATAGTAATAGCAAAATAAATTCTTCACACTGTATTATCACATTTGTATTTGTTTCTCTGATTTCTACAATATAACAAAAATCTGACTATAATCAGTAGGCTCTTCAATAGATCACCAGAACTTAGTCCTCCTATTTAACTGATACTTCATACTCTTTGACCAACATGTCCCCTTTCCTTGTCCAAACTCTGACTCAACACCAGCCTCTGGTAACCACCATTTTACTCTTTACTTCTCGAGTTCAGCTATTCCAGAGTCCATATGGTTTGAATTAATGTGTTAAATGAATTCATGTTAAAAAATTCATATTCTGAAATTTGGCGAGTCACTGTAAGTATGTTAATTTGATTATGGTATTAAAATTTGGGACCTTTGGGATATGATTAGACATAAAGGTGGGACCGCCCCATAATTGAGTCCTAGTGGGTTTATAAAGAAAGGAAACAAGACAGAGAGAACCTCTGTTCTGCTTAAGCTCCTACCTTCCACCTCATTATCCAATAGTAGGAAGGCCCTTACCAGATGTGGCTCCTTGACTAGAACTCCAAAATCATGAGTTAAATAAACCTTTATGCTTTCCAATGACCCAGACTCAGGTACCTCTGCTGTTAGCAACAGAACAGACTAGAATCGCATATAAGTGAAATCAAAGGGTATTTGTTTCTCTGAGCCTGGCTTATTTCACTTAGCATAATGTCCTCTAGGTTAAACCATGTTGTCAAAAATGACAGAATTTCCTTTTTTTTTTAAAGTTGAATACCTAAAAGAGGACTTAACATGTTTTTACGACAAAGAAGTGATAAATGTTTGAAGTGATAGATATGCTAATTTGCCTGATGTCATCATATCACAGTGTGTCCACGTATTGAAATGCCACATATTCACCAGGTAAATATAAATAATTTTTTTTCAATTAAAAAGAAAACTAAATGAAAATTTTAAAAATGTGAACAAGGCGTTTTTAGAAAATAGTAATAGGTATGCATTTAGTATAGGACTTTTATACTTTTAACCTAAAGGAATAAACTGACTTCATTCATTCACACATTCATTCATGTCACTTAAAAACTATCAGGTCATGCATTTTCCATAGAAAAATATGTCATGACTTTTCCAATGACCCAATATTCACTGAAGAGTTCTTAAATACTGCAAACATAAGTTACACACACTTTTTTCTTCCAGGAAATACACTTTAACACAAATACTTAGAAACTTGGATAGCTTTTAGAAGTTAAAGTTTTTAGGAATTATACAACAATTTAAATTGTCCAAAAACTTTTCATTTAAAAATACATCTTATATAACACAATAGTGGTATTCTTTATTAAACTATCACATACCTTCATTGTAATATTCACAATCAAGTGCTAAAAGAAAAAAAAGAATAAATATTAAACTATATAAACTGACCACTTATCTGAGTGTTATATGAGTCTAAGATATGGCCATATATTAATCAGTTACCACATGAAAAGTCACAGAATTATATCATTATTCTGGAACTTTCTCTGAGTAAAGGAAATTCTTTAAGGTGATATGCTGTAATTAGTTAAGTTCCATGAGATTATTCTAAAGGTAGGAAAATGTATACACCAATTTATAAATGTCAACTGAATATGTTCAACTCAAACATTGTTCTTTAGATGACTTTCCATCTACTCAAATAAGTTTAGAATCAGATTTGAAAGTAATTTCAGATTATTAAAAATCACTTATTTTAATAATCTACAGAGTAAAATTTCACAGTCAGTAAAAGATTGGAATCATAAACGATTTTTCTGAATATGGTATATAAATCATTTATATTTCAAACATACCAAACACACCAAACACAGAACACTTACCGCAAATATTTTTTATAAATCGTTTTGATATATTAAAATGTATAATGTCAAAGGAATATAAGTTTAGTTGTCTTAAATTAGTTCTATTTTCCTGAGGTTCTCAGCATTATTAGTTCGATGATAAACAACAATTAATGTGATATCCACACAAGGTCCCTGCCTAGTGATGTACTCACAACAAACAGTAGATGTTCTCCAGTGAATGGATACTCCTTCCTGACAGCACTTGTATGCATATGCTGCTATACTAGTGCATAAGCATTCACAGTCCCCACCAAGATTACAGTTGCACGTGTCCTCATGGCAGTTCTTGGCAAAAGAAGTAACATCAATCTGAAAGTGAAGTGAAAGGTAGTTTACCTTCATTAAGTCCAGGTTATGTTAAAACTCAACTCTCTAAAAGAAAAATAACTGGTGTGTTTTCAAAATGTGATATTATCTGCTTAACACTGCCATCTAGAGAGTTCTCACGATCTCAAACCTCTATACTGCCCAAAAGAGAAAGGAGAACAAATATTATATCAAACAACTAGCAAAACAAGAATAACATTATAATAATTTAATAATGACATACTAAATATAATTTTGAGTGTACAATAAATATTTTTGGAAGTTCATTATTTCGTTATGAGCAGATTCACATGGCATTAACAGATGTTTTGCTTTCAACTGTACTTTTACACGATTTCTAGCTCCCTCTTAGACATCCTAGTGACTATAAAAAGCAATAGCAACCTTTTTAAAACCTCATATTAATTTACTTTATTCACAATGTGCTTGTTAAATAACTGACAAAATTTAATAATTACCATGCATTATAAAAGAAGTATGGTTTGGTGTCACTAATTTGTATGTTATTTTGTAGGCAAGTTCATGGATTGATTTGCTTTAAAATGGTAGCCAGAAGAACCAGTAGACTCTGTGGCTCCAGACCCAAGATTTGACATTTCTGATTAAGCAGGTTTTGTCCTTGGAAAAGTCTCATAAGGAACCCTTTTTATAAACAGGACAGGACACTAGACTACCTATAGTAGGTGACTCCTTTACACTTTTAAAAATTATTGAGATCCTTAAGGAGTTTTTTGTTTTTGTTTTTGTTTTTGTTTTTTGCTACAGAGTATGTGCACTCACCTGAGGGGTGGGGGGGGGAGAGAAAGAAGGGAGAGAGAGAGAGAGAGAGAGAGAAAGTGAGAAAGCAAGAAATCCCCCACACACACTCCGGGGGAATGGCCAAGCTGCAATCCCTTCTCCTCTCAGGATTTTGAGTATGAAGACACAGGCACCTGTTGTATTTTTCATGCCTCCAGGTTTGAGACTCGAACTGCACTGTCAGCTATGTGGGATCTAGTGCCTTAACCTTCAGGCTACCTGATAGCCCCCTCAAGAAGCTTTTCCTTATGGAATTAGACCTATTAATATTTGCTATGCTTGAAATAAAACTGAGACATTAAAAAAATATAAATTCATTACAAGTAACCATATTTTATTAAAAAATAATATTTACTAAAACAAACACATTATGAGAACAGTGACATTTTTGCAGATCTCTTTAATGTCTTTTTAATAGCACATAGCTAGATTTTCACGTCTACTTTTTGGTACAATTTGTTGCAATGTTTTTGTTTTGGTTGTTTTTGTTTGTTTGTTTTTGTTTTTGGAGGAGTTTTTGCTATAGAGCACATGCGCTCACCAGAAAGACAGAGACAGAGAGACAGAAAGCAAGAAATCATCCCCCCCTAGGGGGATGACCACACCGCAATCCCTTTTCCCCCATCCTCTTCTCGGGATTGTGGGCATGTACACACATGCGCCCAACATGAGTTTAGGCCACTGGTTCCAGGACTCGAACTGTGGTCGACTACATGGGAGTCCAGCAATACAGCCATTATGCCAACTGCTGGTCCCGAGTTTTGGTTGTCTTTTATTTTTGTTGTTGTTGTTAAGCATATGAAGAAAATAAAATCTCAAAGGTATGTGTAGTTGGAAAGGAAGAAAACTTTTAATATTCTCAATATTAAAGATTATCATCTCATTGTGATATTTTTTAATAGTACAACAAAACTAAATCAACTAAATGCATCACTGCAGAAATGTCCTCCTAACAATGGTTATCGAATACATCTCAGAAGCCAATGAATAGCTGTTATTTGTCCTCTTCATCTGAATATCCTATACAGAGCAGAACCCCTTTAAATTTCAGAGTTTAGTAAAATATTCATTTACCACATTGCGACAAGGAGCAAAAACATCACTGTACAAAATGGAACATTCTTTCTTGGCATAAGGAAATTTGTTTTGATGTGCTTCACAGGGTTTAATCGTTTCATTTGGAGTTTCACACTGTTGAAAAATTAAAGGTGAAAATAAAGCTTTTAAAGGGGCAATTTCTCAAGCCGAACACAAGAGTCACCTGCCTGATTGTCCGTTTCAATTACATGTAATATATCCTCAACCTTTCAGACAGGATTTACATAAAGATCCTGTTTTCATCCAACTCAGGTACTAGTTTTGACAGCAACTAAGCAAAATATTAAAATCATGGCACTATTAGAGATAGAGTGAAGATAAGTAATTTCTAAATTATCTTAAATATAGTATTTACACAACTAAAAAAATTACATGTACATGCATATCTTTCCTTTAATTTTTATCTCTTTCATTTCTGTGGCAAATCATTTTCTAAAGAGTTGTATATACTGAAGTTTCTACAGACTCATCTCTTTAATTGGGTCTCTGTGTCCTCTAATCTACTTCCTTGCCCTGAAAAAGATTATCAAGGACCTCTTCATTATTAAATATAAAATTCAATTTCATTCTTCATCTTGCTTGACTTTTGCTATCTTTGATTCAGCTTAATATTTCTCCATTCTTAATTGTCGCTCTTCCTTTGGTTTCAGTGGCACGGTTACCTGCAGGGTTTCTTCCTACTACACTGCTGCTTTTCCTCAAACTCTTTGTCTCTCCCTTCATTTGCAAAATTTAATTCTAAAACATCTGCTTTTCCCATTCTATATACCTGTCCTATCTTCAACAACTCAAATAGTAAATCCCACATCTCCACTGCTATCCCAGATCTCGATCCTGAGATTCAAAAATGTACATTTCCACCTGTGTATCTCTCAGTAACTCCTCTCTCAATAGCCTGTACCTATTTCTACACCATTGTCCAGCCTCCACTGATCCTCGTCAACTCCTCTTTGCCCTGCCTCGGGGAGAAACACCAGCATCTCTACCCCAGAGGCCTGGAAAGTAGGCGACTTTCTTAAATCCCCAGGTTCATCCTTCCTAATAGTTTTTCAACAGATGTTGATAATTTTTATTAAGATTTCGCAAATGTGTACAGATTTCTACATCTCCACTGACACTGTTTCTAGCTAGATTTCATTTCTTGCGGATCTGTACTTTGTATCCAGTCACTCCCTATTTCAAGCTTCACACCACAACCAAACTGAACTCCTTGGAAAGATGTACCATATTCTTCTCTCCAGTCTTCCTGACAATGTCTTGGCTGTTCGCTCCTTTCCCTGTTACACTTTCTCTAGTTCCCATAAGTCTTACAGGAACCGTCTCTGGAGCACCTTCACTATACCCTTCCTTGGACCATCAAAATCCTCATTTTGTATGCACTCATAACACCTATCTCAATAAATTTTTATTTTTAATTTTTCTGCTTTACCTACTAAGCTAAGCTCTAACTTTATTAAAGGCAGAAATGGTTTTAGTCATAATGGGAAACGTTAAGTGCTAAATAAAATTTAGAGAATTAAAGAAAGATTTGACTTAGCTTTGTTCATTAGATATGAATAAGAAAACTCATCTTAGAGAGTCTTAAATTATTTAATTATTACAAATATTGGACTTTTATTAGAAATGAGTTATATCTTTTTTCATTTGCAAGTAAATGAAAAAATGAGAAATGTAAAATAATTTCTCCAAAAATTTCTAAACATAAGAAGACATAAGATAACCATGACTAAAAGGATTTTGTCTCTCTCAATATTTTAGATATTAAAAAATATAATTTTTGTTCTTAAGCTTACATACACTAAAATGCATTTCTTAAATTTTACTGAACAGAATAACATTTTACTCTACTTTCTCTTTATCCTACAAGAGATCTAGACTTAGTAAGTAAGTTAGGCAAAAATGGTGAAATAACTACCCAAATGGCAAACAATCAGGAAGTTATGGTTTCAAACATTCCTATCAATTAAAATGGACATTGGGCTTAAAATAAAAAATAGAAGTAGAATCAATTTCCGATTAGTTCAGCATTCTTCAAAGTGTGTTCCATAGAAAACAACTTTATTGGTAATTAATAAATAAACACAGGTCTTGTGCTGATAAGTTCGGTAAATTCTTTAAGTACATTCCTCTACTATAGGCCTCAAGAAACCCTTCAAAAAATAACTCTGTCTAACTTACACAGTTGATCCCAAAGGTAGCTGAGCACAAATCCACCCCCTGTACACACACATACACATGCACATCTTTATTTTCATATAACACTGATGACATGGCATGAAATAGCCATGCTTTGAAGAACAAATGTAAAGGAAATTCTTCATTCATTTGTTCATTACTTTGAAGTAGCAAAAGTTAAATCATCCTTAGAAATACACATCACTGAGAGGGATTTTGCTATGGTGAGGAAAAAATAAGAAAATGCAAGTCACAATGCTACCTCTGCTCTTTCTGGCTATGTAATCATAGATTCATCATGTAACTTTCTTGAATCTCGAGGTCCTTATCTTATTATCAAGCTAATACATTTAACATCATCAGGTTATCAGAAGAATTATGTGAGAAGAATATCTAAGTAGTTTTTCAACTATGAATTATAAAGCATTATGTAAAATAATATTCTCTAAATAAATGTTCCTCTAAGGACAAAATATTCTAGTGATAACATATTCTAAAACTGTGTTATGTAGTTCTAAAATGTATATGTTTAACTTACCTGTCCTAATGCCCAACTATCTCCAAACACCTGAGCATTTCTCACTTCTAAATTATTTGATGTGGTCATATCATTAGAAGTACATTTGTCAAAATTTCCACACAATCCTGATAATTTGTTCTAAAGTAAAAGAAAATTACCATAAAACATTCTATATCAACTTACATTTAAGAACTCATTGTCACTTTTGAAAAATATATAATACACATTTAAGAATTCTCACAGCAATCACTTAAAAAGGGAACATTTGAAGAAAGTGGATGTTTAATTATATTCAGTGATTACTTTAAATTTTCAAAAACATTTTATCAGTACCTAAAACCTATTTATCCAGCATCTTACCAACATCTTAGCATTGATACAACTAATAATAAAAATAACTTGGAAAAGTACAATGCAAACAATATATATGTGTGTGTGTGTGTATATATATATATATACACACACACACACACTAATGTGTATAAATATAGCTATATAAAATCCATATGCATAAATTCTCATATTGAAAGATCTACTGGCTGATATGCTTTAGATATCATAATACTAGAAATGTAATTTAGCTTATTAAGGGGTTGAGAAACAGTTACTGCAATGGCCATATGGACTATTCACATCAACAATACCCACTGGATTTTCTCAAAATGAATGTTCACTCCTAGAAAAAAGAGGAGGACTTGCATCAATGCCAGTCTTGAAAAAAACAGTAGAATCCCTCCTTAACCTTGAACTTAACTCTTTATTCAATACTGAAGAATGGAATGTCTCTTTCATTAAGATCTCCTTTATTAATTACCCATGTCTCTAGCAAGGTGGACAATAAACCTAGGATTACAATAGCTATTTACTACCATGAAACTTCTGCTCTCAAAAATCACCTCTCTCCAAAGACAATAGCCACTTCTACCAGTAGTCATGCTAAAGCAGAGGCAGCAGTAAAAAATAAGCGATTAACTTGATCCCAAGAAGTAGCGGAGGGCAAATATATGATAAAGAATGGTAGGAGCCAGTGGTGGTACAGTGAGGGCACAACCGGACCACAGGGGAAATGGCTGGGTTAGATTCCGAGGACCTCCCTAAGGCAGGGGCACATGATGCGGTCGGTCCCGAAACTTGGACTAGGATATTCCCCTCGTGAGGCTGACTGAAGCTAGGGTCAATCATGGTGTGAGGACTCTGTTGGGGGTAATTCTCTCTCTTTTCTATGTGAAAAAAGGTAGGTAAATAAACAAAACAAAAGCACACACAAAAAAAGAATGTCAGACAACATTTGTTGAAAAAGGGTAGCAAAAACCTAATGGTTATTTTACATTCATCAAAGAAATGTAAAATGCCAACAAACCTAGGGATAGCTCTTTAGGCTTTGTCCCCTTACAACTAAAAGATTATGACTTCAATATATAATTTTTTAAACTTACAAAATGTTAAAAATATTTTAAAATGTATCTTTCCTACATTTTATTGGAATATGTTCTTGCTATTCTAATTTTTCTCTAATTTAACACAGAGTATCTCCATGAGTTTCCATCACAATTTCAGATAAACTACATTTTGTTTTCTTTTTTTTGGAGAGGATTTTTCTTTGCTATAGGGTGCATGCGCTCACCAGACAGACAGAGACAGAGAGACAGAAAGTGGGAAATCACCCCCTGGGGGGGATGGCCACGTCGCAATCCCTTCTCCTCCATTCTCCTCTCGGGATCTTGGGTACGCACACACAAGTGCCCAGCGTGAGTTTTAAGCCACCAGGTCCAGGACATGAACCATGGTCGACTACATGGGAGTCCAGCGACATAGCCATTACACTAACTGCTGGTCCCAATAAACTACATTATTTTTTAATTGGCAAAGGGAATATGAACTTTCCTCAGAGAAAGAGGGAAGAGGAGAAAGCATTTGCCAACTGGACCTGGTCATGCTGCAATCTTTTTCCTCCATTTATTGCTTCCTGCCAGGATTTGATGTGTGCACAAACACGCAAGCAAGCCCACACGCACACACACACACACGCATGCACACACACACACACACACACAGGAGTCTGGCATGTTTTTTAACCACCAGGACTGGGATTTGAACCAGTCAGCCATATGGGAACTGGTTCTCATTGCACAATGCTTAACTACTGCAGCACAGAGCCACCTCTCAATTAGATTTTTTAAAAATGTGTCAATGTTTTTAAAACAACTTTAAGATATAAATTAAAATAGTAAATCAAATATTTAATACAAATGTTTAACAGAGAATAATGTATAAATAATTTAAAATACAAATCACTTGCCCAGCTACTGTGGCACAGGGTAGCATGGTACCCTGCAAGGCTAGAAGCCATATACCAAATGCAGGTAAAGATCCCTGGGTTAATCTGGGAATACTCACATGGGTGTCCAAGATCCTGAGGAACTGAAGGGCAGGGGAAAGGGAATTGCAGCATAATGAGAGCCTGTCAAGGATACTTTATCTGTCTTCCATGTGCATGTGCTCTCTACCATAAATAAATACATATGTGTGTATATTTGTATGTGTGTGTGTGTGTGCGTGTGTGTGTGTGTGTGTATAGCAAAAAATTATAAACAACTCAGATTAGATCTTTAGCCATGAATGAACAAACTGTGATACATCCATACAACAAAAAGATTGTTTAGCAGTATAAAGGCACAAATTTATAATTAATAATTCACACATAAATAAGGACGACTTTAAAATGCATTCTGCTGAGAACAGCAGAGGGCATAATGATTACATTGCTGGGCTCCCATGTAGTCAACCACAGTTTGAGTCCCATACTTGGTGGTTTAAAACATATGCCAGACATGTGTGCATGCATGCCCAAGATCCCAAGAGGAGAATATAGGAGAAGGGACTGCAGCATGGCTGTCTCCCATGGGGACTGATTTCTCATGTTCTCTCTCTCTGGTGAGTAAACGTGCCCTATAGCAAAAATCTCTCTTAAAAAAAAAAAAAAAGAATTTTGTCAAGTCAAAGAAGCCTGACCCAAAAGATAATATACTGTATACATCTATTCATATGATATCTGAGAAAGGTGGAACTACACCAATCAGAAATGTACCAGTGGTTGCCAGGGATTGGGGGTAGATGATGAGGAAAATCTGGAGACTGACAAATCTGTCCTACATAAAGACTGTGAGGGCATATACAAAACCTCATGCATTTGCCATAGTCCATAGAGTTGGATACCATAAGAGCACATTTTTAGGGTTTTTTTTATGATTTTAATGTATGAAAACTTATAAAAATTTCCATAGTGTGAGGAAAATATGGAAAACAAAGAACATAACAAACAAGTCTACTGTATTACACATAGGTTACAAAACCAAGCTGAATAGGGTAAGGAGAAAGGAGCAGACCTAAGTAATTTTGGAAAGTTGAGTATTGTAAGATTAAAGTAAAAAATAACTCTGTACAAACACTGTACTGTGTTAATAAACTTCTTTTTCACAGGGATAAGTTAGTAATTCCAAAAATATAACCTAGTTCTTAAAGGAAAACATCAATTATTTTATTTCCATCAAACATCAAAAGGTAAACGTAATTCAATTTATAGCATCTCATTTGCAGCTTACATTGACCTACCTTCCACTGTGGTCCAACTTTGATATGAATAGTTGTCTTCTTATCCCAAAGAATAGTGATATCTTTCTCTGGAAAGTACACTACAATGTAGTACCCAGCCTTCCAAAGCTGGTATGTGGATTTATTTTCCAGAAAAAAACCTGATCGTTTCTTTAAATTTAAGAAAAGAAAAAAAAAAAAAGAAATTGTAAAGAAAAAAAAAATCAATACTGTCTAACTAAAATGTGTTACTGTGTTAAAATCCACCAATGACTAGATACTAGTATTATTGCTTGGCATGTCTTTTCTAAATTCTGTAAAAACAAACAAACAAACAAAAAAAAGAAACACATTAACTATACAATAAGTAAAACTGATAGATAACCAGACACAAACTAGTAGATGGACTCAACCTGGGTAAACGGACTGAGGGAGAAGGTATTTCAGTTACGAATGAGGGAGAGCATAAACATGGAAATAGACACAGAGGCCATCAGGGATAGCCCTGATAAATCTGAAATTCAGTCTATGATGGATAAATACGACTGAGGACTGAAAAGGCAGAAATGTGGCCCTGCTCATGTTTCTAATTAGTTAACTGACGGCCTGAAAGTCATCTACTGACTTAAAATATTTACTGAAAATCAGAATTATTAAGTTCGGTAGGAGACGTCTTTATAATCTGGAAAAATTTCTATATATGACAGTCTGATCACTGAAAAATAAAAACCATGTGTGTATACACACACACACACACACACACACACACACACATATATACACACACATATATATGTGTGTGTGTGTATATATATATATATATATATATACACATTAAGAATTACAGATTAGAAAAGATATAGCCAAGTAATAATACCAGTATTTAGTATTACATTTGACTTTCAATAAATTATTAATAATGCTAGTGTCTAGTATTAAGTATAAATACCCTTTATACACACACACACACACATATATCCATATTCAGACATATAAATATATGTGTGTATGTGTATGTACGTATATATGTATACACACATATATATGTGTATGTATGTATATACACACACATATACAAACACACATACCTACATACACACACACACACACACACACACATAGATATATTAGGTCATTGGGAAAGTCATGACATATTTTTCTATACAAAAAAGCATCATGACTTTCCTGATGATCCAATATATACATATGCACATATATACATACAGACATACACACACACACATATATTTATATGTCTGAATATGGATATGTGTGTGTGTGTTTGTGTGTGTATAAAGGGTATTTATACTTAATACTAGACACTAGCATTATTAATAATTTATTGAAAGTCAAATATAATACTAAATACTAGTATTATTACTTGGCTATATCTTTTCTAATCTGTAATTCTTAATATTTTTGGCTTTCAAAAATATTTGATGAAGTCAGTAAATGGCTTTCATGCTATCAATTAACTAGACATACACATATATGTCTATATCCATATGTATGTATATAAATATTGTGTATGAGAGAGAGAGAGGGTAGGAGGAATTAATTACCATCAAACAGACTTTTGAAGGTTTCCTGCAAGAGGTGGGCAATGAACAGATCTGAAAGATGTCATGTGTAGGAAAGTATGGAGGGTTGGAAATTAAAATGGAGAAGAAATCCTTCCATACAGAAGGAAAGGTTTGAATACTAGCCTATGGGCAGGCAAGTCAAAGATCTGTTCAGGACTAAGGAGAGCACCAAGGGGCTGGAGTATGGATTACTTAATGGAGCAAGTCTGAGACCTTATTATCCACAAAATAATTATCACATTTATAAAATGTAGTCAATAAAGGTTTCTGAATGGAGAAGTAGTAGGCCACATTTGTATATTAAAAGAAAATCACTTATGTCCTGGAAAGGATAAAAGTAGGGAGAAATCAAAGATGGAATACACTGGGAAACCTGGAGTATTTTTATCATAAAATGAGAATAAGCAATATTTTTTATGAGCAGTAGCTGGACCCTAAACATGGTTACATTAAATTTAACCTTGAAATTAACTTACATAATAACTTCAGAAATAAGCAAACTAAATTTAGCCAAAAGCAGAATAAAAATTGTTAAGGGAATATGAAATCCTTCTGTTGTTTTTGCCCCCTCCAAATAATAATGAAAGTACAGTTTGAAAATACTAATGGTTCAAAGAGCAAATAAAATAAATTTAGTCATATCCATAAGGAGTTTTCAGCCTCTAAATCACAGTCATACTTTTACTACTACACAGCATAATGTATAGAACAGAATATACTGTATATAACCATATTATACAGAACATATCGTAAATAACTATATGCTGTACATGTTAACTGACTTTATATAACCTCATATACTTTCACTCCCAATCCCTCAGCCTCATTCATTAGATGCCAGCTATGCTTTCTTCTTTCTTCACATTTATCCAAACTTATGCTTATTTCAAATCCTATGTGCTTGGTATTTCCCCAGCTGGAAATCTTCTCTCAAATCTTGGCATGCCTGCCTCATTCTCATCAAGTGTGATCCAAATGTCTCCTCAGTGAGACTTCCCCTGTCTGTCCCTGCAGAACTCTCAACCCAAAATGGGTATCTGGTGGGCATTTGGGCAGTGGAATAGCAGATGGAGGCCCACACTTGGGATTCAATGCTCTATAGTTGCCATCTTCAATTCCAAATAATTTCTTTCTCTGAATTTATTTTGTCAGTAAAGTGGGACAATAAAGCACGTGCAAGGGCCTGGACCTTGATACACATTGACTTCTATCCACTTCTGTCTTCCCGCATCCTCAGCATTGGTTCTCAGCTGCCTGATCTCTTGTCCCTACCCAAGGTCCACCATGGAACTCTACTCACCACAGATGCAGGGCGAGTTGAAGATGGACATGTGCACTTCCATGCCAAAGTGGCATTATGAGGCAAAGCCCTCACTACTGTGAGGGTGTGTACTTAGAAGAACCCCTACGCCCCAGGGAGTGTGGCATTTGATGACAAATAAAAAAAAACTTGACACATCAAAAGACAATATGAAACTAAGAAATTAATTTTTTTGTTTTGAAGAAGGGGCCCTTCATTTCTTGTTTTGCACTAGGTTCCACAAATTGTGCAGCCTGCTCTACAGCAGTCACTGTCACAGAACCTATTTTTGTGTTTTCATTGTGCTTTTTAGAACCTTCCAATTACTTGAGTTGTGTTTGCCTTTATTGTTTGTCTTCCCTCTCTATGCTGACTCTTGCATCAGTTAGCCTGATGTGAAAACACATGTTTTCTATTGGCCTTTACAAAAAATCCTTTATTTTCCTTAGACAGGGCAGTTTGCTACAAGAATAATCCTTTGGTCAAAAGGAATTCCTGTATTTCTTACTGTTCAAATTCCTAAGAAATGTTTCTCATCAATTAAAAAAAAAAAAACCCACACATGATACCCTGGCATTTGAATGAAAGTGGACGAATATGTGAGATTTAATGATAAGCGGAGTAAGCCAGACTATAAAAGGCAGGCACTGTATGTCCCCACTTAATATATACTAAATGTCTGCACTCTATGGCAAAAACTGAAAGACTGAAAGGTATTAAAGTACGAAGAGCAATGGTGAATACTAGAAACAGTGTAGGAAGAGGATGAGCAATGGGGGTGGGGGTTGTGAGTTAGGGATTCAAGGGAAAAAGACGCAAAACATTCAACACATGAAAATGGCAAATTATCTGTTGATAATATATTTTACTGGACTAATATATATATAGTGTACTCATGCTGGGAAAATGAATTTTGTATGCTGTAAAGATGCACAGTAATTAATGTAAAAAGTCAGGAAATAGAAAAAGAAAAAAAAAGGAATATGAGGTATTACTAATTATCCAAAACAGACACCTCCATTTCACGATGGGAATTATGGCACTTCAGACAAACTCTACTGATGTTCGAAATATGGAGCTTAAAACAGCTAAAGTATAGCTTGAAAAAATTAATAAACTATCTCTTACGTATCTGAAATACATTTATATAAAAAACAGCAGAGGTTTTATTTTCCACCTAGCTGAGCGGCTCCTCTGCCATAAAATAAATGGTGCTTATTTTCACTTTTGCTGCCCAAGAAAAAATATTAGCAGGGAATATATTAGGGTCAAACTATTCTTATGACTTTTTAACATTTTACTTCATCATTCACAACCTTTATAAAAGAGTTCAGTAACACCTATACAAAGGTGAAAATTGGAAGTTGAAAGTTACACAGTAATTACCATTTAAAAATGTGTCAAACTGTCTTTAAAAGAGCATTTACTACTTTCTCTTATTTTAATTTTTTAGAAACATCCTTGTTTTTAGAGAGAACCTTCACCTATAAATTTATATTCAGTTATGGATATACCAAACTGCTATGATTTCCCCAAAAAGATAACATAACTGTATAAACTCTGCTTTACCCAAAGTATAATTGCTGTCTGGATGGTTTTGATGTTTCTGACTAAGATATAAACTATGTTCTAGACCAATGGCTCTCAAACTTCTGTATACATAAAATTTGGAAGTATCATTAAAAATATAAATTTCATTTCAGCCTGTCATTTCAATTACTGAAGCAGGGCCCATAAACCAGCATTTATAGCAGATATTCCAGATGAATTCAGTTTAGAAACGACTGAAGTAACCCAGGTAATAGGAGGTGTCAGCTGCTAGTCAGGACAGATTTTAATGAAGAAGTTTTGCAGACCAAACAGAGAAACACTATTCTAAGATCTTAGAAAAAAGATCACCTTTAAAAGCCATGTGTCAAACACACTTCCCAACTGTAAATTTTTTTTACCTATAAAATGAAATTCTATCACCTTATGCCGTTCAGCA
>NW_006159547.1:6560065-6580812 GCF_000334495.1 Tupaia belangeri chinensis | reverse complement strand
GCCGTGCAGCAGGGGCTTCCTTCGTCTTGACCAACCTCCCTAGTCTATGGCCCTTGTCCCTGTGGCCCTTGTGTGACAGTCGATCAGGACACTACTCCCTAAATCTCCTTGCCACACTCTCTGTCCACTGACCCACGCACTGCTTAAACCAAACTAAACCACTTACAGTTATCCAAACAAGCCATTTTAACTGTCAACTCTGTCCTCTGAACTAAAGATAAAAATGCTTTTCTGTACTGATTGCCAACTGATTCCTTCTCTTCATCTAGTTAAGTATCTACTTATCCTTTGATATTCAGGACAAATCATTTCATCCAAAGCAGGTCTTCTCAATCTTCAGAAATGAGAAAGAACAAGGAAGAGGAGAGTCATTCCTTTAAATTCATTATTTTATATTTTCTTTTCAATTTTCACAAGGACTTAGAAAGTAGATTCTATAATAATCCCTAATTTACAGCTTACAGAGTTTAAATAAACTTTCTCAGAACAGAACGAGGAAGTAACAAGCAGCAGTTCTAAATTAGTCCTGATTGACGCTGAAGTCTACAGGTAGTCTACACAGTGCCCTAAAATCTAAGGCTGTTTCAGATGTTCTTCCCAGGCGTTCTCACAGAAGCCTATGAACTCCTGCCGTAGCACATTAAGCCGCATATGCTGATTTACTTGACTGCCCCTCACATGAGTGTAAGTTCCTCACAACCAAGGACACTGTAACCACACTGCTGTACTCTCAGTACTTAGCAGTGGTTTTGAAAGAATAAATAAAAGAAATTTGTTCTTTCTTTTAAATTGGGCCAGTTCTCAGGATATTAGAATAAACAAGGGAGACAGGAACCCCAGTTTTTGTTTTTTTTTTTGAGAGGTTTTCGCTATAGGGCGCGTGCGCTCACCAGACAGATAGAGACAGAGAGACAGAAAGCGAGAAAGCCCCCCCCAGGGGGGATGGTCACGCCGCAAGCCCTTCTCCTCCATTCTCCTCTCGGGATCTTGGGAACGTACGCACACGTGCCCGGAATGAATTTTAAGCCACCGGGTCCAGGAAGCGAATCGCGGTCGACTACGTGGGAGTCCAGCAACATAGCCATTACACTAACTGCTGGTTCCCAGGGACCCCAGTTTTCACAGAACTTGTAGACAGCTAGGGAATACAGATACTTGCACAAGAATCTTCACTAAAGGATGATGCATATTCTAACAAGGTGCCTAAGGGCAAAAGGAGGCATTCCCTGAAGGAGATGAGATGAAGCCTATCCCTTAAGAGTAAGTAAAAAGGGAAGATAGACCCAGTAAGTGCAATGATGTCCACCATGCACCGGAGATGAGAGAAAGAGCACAGAGCATGTGAAGAACTCATGAAAGCTCTAACTTCTGACAAGTGGGCTTGAGATGAAAAGTGATAGATAGCCAAGAGAAGTAGGCAACAAGGCCTTGCAGAGCAGTGAAGAAATATCACTTGAAAGTTCTGAAGCACCACAATGACAGGACATAAAATTTCCATGTTAGAAAACCCAGCCGGGCTTCAATATGAGAGGATGGATTAGAGGGGAAGAACTAGGATGGAAGCCAGGAGTCCAGTTTGGAGGGTATTGAAGTAATCCAGGTCATAGATGTGGGCTGCTGTTGGACTCAGTGATCGTGGAAATTAAGAAAAGAGGGAAGAACTGGAATATGAAAAGATAAGAGACAAGACTATAGACAGAAGAAACAAGTATGATTTACTGACAAAGAAAAAAATCTAGCCCTTACAACCAGTAACAGAAAGTATCCCAAATCATCTCTATTCCATTTTCAGCAAGTTAAAATGATCCCAAAAGAAATAATTCACTAACCTGTTTGTAAGGAGTGTCGTTCAGATAAATTTCAGTGTCCCCAACTGAAATCAAAACACTTTTAGAACAAACAATAACGTTGTCAAAGCATTTCCTGTTCTGGGCAATGACAGAAATATCCGAATCATCTGTACTCTGCAATGTCAAAAACAAATATATACAATAGATATAATTTTTATTAACAAATCTTAAAGAGCAAGATTTATAATAGTTTTCACTGGAATTGAAAACAAATTGCTTCTTAAAAAATATTTTTATCTAGTAACACAAAAAATCTGATAGAAGTACAGCAAGAGAACTCAGGCTGTAAACACCTCTAACACTTCTGCAAGTTTGTTTTAGCAAAGCTTCTATTTTATTACTATAACTCAAATTTACCAAGCATTATCATCTTTTTATCAAAGACAATATGCTATTTAGGAAGAGTCTTAAGTGTCTTATTTTAGATCACTGCTTCAGTTGCATTTCAATGAGCTTTCTGGCTGAATAATTATTGACCTACAAATTAACATTAAAATAGAAAACATTGGTATATGTCAGTAAATAAAATAATGCATATATTTTGAAGGTTTGCTTTGAAATTTACATGTAATCTCATTTAATTCTTAGAATGACATTTTGAACTAGGTACCTCCATTCTACAGATCAGTAAACAGGCTAAGAGAAACTATTTGACTATCTAACAATCTTAGCTAAGTACAGAGATAAAATTCAAAATTTTAATCTGTTTTGTTTCATTTTTATGCTACTTGTAAAGAAATGAGGAAGAGTTTAGCAATGATTGAAGAAAAAAATCAACTTCAGGTAAAACACCCTTAGTTTCAAAAAACATTTAGCCTTGGGAACCAGCAGTTAGTGTAATAGCTATGTCGCTGGACTCCCACATAGGTGACCGCAGTTCACGTCCCAGACCCGGTGGCTTAAAACTCACATGAGGCGCATGTGCGTGCGTGCCCAAGATCCCGAGAGGAGAATGGAGGAGAAGGGATTGCGGCGTGACCATCCCCCCTGGGGGGTGATTTCTCGCTTTCTGTCTCTCTGTCTCTGTCTGGCAAGCACACGCGCCCTATAGCGAAAACCTCCCCCCAAAAAAAGTAAAAAAAAAAAAATACATTTAGCCTCAAACACTCTAAATCTAACATTTTCATTTGAATTTACTCTTCTTCGGCCATCCTCACCTCACCCACTAAGAACATGTTCTTCAGAATAAGGGACTCTATTTTTCTCCTATTTTTAATTACCAAATATAATTGTAACTGTTTATGGAATACAGTATGAGTTTCAGTACATGTATACAATGCATAATGATCAAATCAGAGTGATTAGCATATCTCTCATTTTGAACATTTGTCATTACTTTGTGTTCAAATCATTAAAAATTCTCTTTTACCTATTTTGAAAAACATATTATTGTTAGGTATGGTTAGTATGCTATAGAACTCTGGAATTTATTCCTTTTATATATCTGTTACCCACCCTCTCCCTTTCACCATTCTTCCCTCCCTGCCCAGACTCTGGTAATCACTATTTCGTTCTCTGCACCTATGAAGTCAACTATTTTAGTTCCACATATTAGTGAGAATGTGCAGTTTTACCTCATCCTGTGCCTGATTTATTTCACTTAACAGAAAATCCTGCAGGATCATCTATGTTGTCTAAAATGACAGTATTTCATTCTTTTTAATGGCTGAATAGCATTTTATATATATATATATATAAACTTACATGTAATATAAACCTAACTGACCATCAACAGATGAATGCAAAAGAGAAAAACACATTTTCTTTTTTCATTCATCTGTTGACGGACAGTTAGGCTGATTCCATATCTTGACTACTATGAATAGTGTGTGTGTGTGTGTGTGTGTGTGTGTGTGTGTGTTCCACATTTCCTTATCTATTGGTCTATTGAACACTTAAGCTGATTCCATATCTTGACTATTGTGTTTAGTGCTGCAACAAACACTGGAGTGCAGAAATCTGTGCAACGTACTCAATTTTGTTTCCTTCAGGTATATGCCTAGTAGTGAGATTCCCGGATCATACGGATCACACAGCAATTGTGATTTCAGTTATTTTAGTAACATCCATGCCATTTTCCATAATGCTTGTACTAATTTCCATTCTTATCAACAGTATACAAGAGTTCCCTTTTCTCCACATTCTCATCAGCATTTTTTTTTGGCTTTTTTTGACATTACCTTCTAACTGAAGTGAGATGATATCTCATAGTATTGATTTACATTTCCCTGATGATGGGTGATGTTGAGCATTTGTTCATATGCTTGTTGGCCATTTATATATCTTCTTTTAAGAAGGTATCTATTCAGACTGCTTGTTTTTCAACTGAATTAATTGGGTTTTGCTATAAACTTGTTTATAAAATCAGGATTTCTGATTTTATATTGCAATTTCATGAAAAGACTTTTGCAGTTCTACAGAACTAGGGAATACATTATAATGTGTTGTAATTTTTATTTTTAATTGACAAATTATAATTGTATATATTTGGGGGACAATGAGATGTTAAATGCATATAATGTAGAAAGGTGAAATCAAGCTAATTAACATATCCATTACCTCATATACTTGCCATTTTTCTAGGAGAAAAGTTAAAATTTTTGTTAAATTTTCAAATTGGTCATTATCCCAACAAAAGTTAAGAGTCCTGGGGACCAGCAGATGGCATAATGGTTATGTCACTAGACTCCCACATAGTCGAGTACAGTTCAGTCCTGGACCTGGAAGCTTAAAATTCATGCTGGGAATGTGTGTGTGTGTGTGTGTGTGTGTGTGTGTGTGTGTGTCCAAAATTCTGAGAGGAGAATGGAGGGAAAGGGATTATGGCCTGGCCATCACCCCTGGGGGAGTGATTTCTCACTTTCTGTTCCTCTTTCTCTCTCTCTAGTGAGAGCATGCACCCTATATCAAAAATCTCTCACTAAAAAAAAAAAAAGAAAGAGAAATAGTTAAGAGTCCTTTCACTATCTTGTGGAAGGTGTAAATTTCATCAAAAGAAAAAGGACTAAGACATTTCTCTTTGAGCTTAACATCTAATTTTCAAAGGTCAGAATATATTTCCTGAATCTTTTTCATTTTTAGACACGTGGTTTAGTATTTATTTTCATCGTGAAAAAGCCTTTACATGTTCAGAAATTTAATAGGTCTTGATGTAAATTCTCCATGCTTAGTTTTCACATCACTAGCAGTGTGAACACTAGCTCAATATAGCTCTTAGTTTGACCAAGTGCAGCCTATCTTATTAGTAATGACTGTAGCATAGCGCCTAGAGGATAAGTTTTCAATGCACAGAACAATTCATTGACAGAACAATTAATGTGTTTCTCTGTGATCTATTTTTCCATGATAGGTGCTGAGAGCTTTTGCCTTACCTAAACAATCCTTTAGCAAAGCACTACCTAAATTCTGAAAAGAAGAATAACGGTCATTAAGGTGATTATGGCATTGTACTACTCAAAAAAAAAAAAAAAAAGCCACACTTTTATGCCTTTATGAACGATTTTCAAAAAAGAAGAAAAAATACATAATTTCGGGTTTTGTTTTGCTCTTCCTCTTGGGAAGAGTTATTTAGATTAAGGAATGTGAAAAGCTGCTGAAAAACTTTCCATTGCTATTACATTTCTATTGCTATTAATTAAAGTGCCTTGAAGTTAGCTTTATTTTATATTAAATCATAAATGTCAAGAAATATTCTACATTGAATGGTCTCTCTTATAATAATATCGTGTTATGCTGACAGTAATTTGAAACAATAACAATGTTTAAGAGTTACATTTCTACAGTTTTCATTTCTAATGTATTTCAAGTTAATATTAGGTTTGCAAATTATGCTAAAGAGTTGCTAAGCAACAGAAAGTAATGATTACAAAGCTAGAGAAAAAGGTCAACATTAATGTGCCACATGGGTTTCTCAAAACCCTTTATTCTCAGGCTTTGATAGAGATATTCCCCAAAATGATTCCAAAATATAAATTGTTAGCACCTTTCCAGGTAGCATATTATATTCAACATGTCAGTCTCAGCACCTGTAATAGACATTCTCCTTCTAAGGGTAACGATCTCACATATAGTCCCTGCTGATGCAGGAGCCTTGGAAGCAAGTTTTATCTCCTTTGGCTGGCTGGACCCATAGCAGTACATTCACTGATGGATCAAGGGACTTTAATGCTGGCAGAAAAAAAATAATAATAATAAACTCTAGCCAATTAAATATTTTTCCAACGTGAATCAAAAAATGCTGGTTTAAACAAATATTTTTTTCAGTAAAATCTGAGGTTAAATAGACATATTGTAGAAGGGATATTGGATAGAGTAGAAGCTGAAAGGTGGGAACAAACTGAACATCAGTATGTAGAAACAATGTCTGAACTGAAGCAACAGATGCAGAAAAGATAGAGAAGGAGTTAAGCCAGCAAGCCCAATAAGCAGAAAGAGAACAACAGAGTTGGTCTGAGTTGCATGGACATCAGGAATCTCTGTTGCCTGGGAAGTAAAACCACCCTTCAGTTGACATCTTGGTGAAGTCTTTGTTAGAGATTATCCATTTTTGCCTAAGATATCCAGTGATCTCTTTATCTGAGTTTATAGCACAGATTAAGATGCTGTTTGGATTCTCATCTATTTTTTCCTCTTAAGGTCTTAGAACATACAGTTACAACCATTTTCCTAAATTTGTTTTAAAACACTAAAAAAATGTGCTATATCATGTTCTATTTATAGTAAAGAGTAAACAGCCTTAAATATGAATAAAATATCAAGGAACCTAAATTGTCAAAGTTTAACAGGTATTTGTGCCAGTTAGAGTAAATACTCTGTACTAGGACTAGGTTAACTTGAAGCCACACAATCCAGACATGAGAAGCAAAGAACTTTATCAGCTCCTCAAAAGTGAAGGCCAAGTAATATTATTCTTTTAACAGACAATGAAGTATTCATTGTTAAAAGTCCAATCAAAAAATAAAAGGGAAATTAGTGTAAACTAGATTACCAGGTCTTCTTCAGAGCCCAAAGAACTAAAAACGTGTTTCACCAAATGAAAAGGTGTTACAAATAACAAAGATAAAGCCTGGATTTGTAAGGAACACAAGGAGGAAAGAGAACTGAGAAGGTTGAGAAGGAAGAAAGAATTAAATCTGCTACTCACAGAGGTGATTCCCGACACTCAAAAGCAGCAAGTAAGAGAATGGTGCTGTCAACCATCCTTCCTTCCCAAAGGATTTCCTGACTCTTCCAGAAAAAAGATTTTGTCACGGGAAATAATGACAGATGGAGTAGGCAAGACAAAATACTACTAAAGAAAAATAGATGCAGAATAAAATTCAGACATTGAAAAATCCAATGTGGTAGGATCATATTTCAAAACCATGAAAATCAATTAATCATTCATGTGTCTTTGTGTACCATAATTATGTTTCATGGCCAAAATGATCTGGGGTTTATCATGTATGTTTTGATCAGTCTGTCCTGAAACATGTTTGGGGTCTGATTCTAGTTTTATTCATTTCAATAGAATGTCCCATTATAACATCATAAAAAGGTGTTGGTATAATTAGTATCAACTTTTTTTTCAAGATACCAATAGGAACTGAGTTCTACAATCTACTGTTTGTAAAAAAAAAAAAAAGTTCCTTTTGAAAATCACATTATAAAAGAATAAAAGAATATTTCTACTTTGTCAGAAAAAAGAAGGCACCTACAATTCTAGACTTAAAGAATTTAGACTTTTAGGGAGTCAACAGGTAGTGTGGTGGTTAAGGTGCTTCGATTCCCACACGGCTGACCACGGTTTGAGTTCTATACCTGGTGGCTTGCTTGTTCCCTCACATGCACACTCTCTCTCTCTCGCAAAACTCATGTGGAAAAAATAATTAATTAATTAGTTCGTTAAAAAAAGGACTTTAGACTTTTAATATTCTTTATATGTTACTCTAAGTAAATGAACAGATCTTCAACAAGATATTGAATTAGTGATCTGAATTTCACTGCCACTAAAATATATGAAGAATGTTTCCTATGATGAATTTTCTTATAAACAGGCAAGCAATCTTATTTAATTTGATATTGAACATATATTCTTTTTAGTATGATATGCTCACAAATTAAAATGTATAAAAGAAATCAATGTATAAAGACTATATTCTTAATGGTTCCTGCCCATCAAATGGCTCCTGCATTTACTAACAGCATCAGTAAAAAATACTGCTGTATAGTATCTGGCACACTACAGTATACTGCTGGACGGTATCTGGCGCACTACAGTATACTGCTGGACGGTATCTGGCGCGCTACAGTATACTGCTGTATAGTATCTGGCACACTACAGTATACTGCTGGACGGTATCTGGCGCACTACAGTATACTGCTGGACGGTATCTGGCGCGCTACAGTATACTGCTGGACGGTATCTGGCACACTACAGTATACTGCTGGACGGTATCTGGCGCGCTACACTATACTGCTGGACGGTATCTGGCGCGCTAAAGTATACTGCTGGATGGTATCTGGCGCGCTACAGTATACTGCTGGACGGTATCTGGCGCGCTACAGTATACTGCTGGACGGTATCTGGCGCGCTACAGTATACTGCTGGACGGTATCTGGCATACTATAGTATACTGCTGAATACTATCTGGCATCAAACACATTAATATACTTTCCTATTGGGGAAACAGGACTGAAACAAACACTGTACTTGAAATATATTCTGCACCACACTGTTTGAAAATACAGAGAGATAAGTATTATGCTTTCTCTACCATAATGAGAAAAATATATATAAATAACATATGTAAATATATACATAATACGTATATAAATACATTTTCTCTACTTTCCTTTTAGAAAATAAGGGGTTAAAAAACAGCCAGGCAAAGAATACTAGTAAGTAATTACTGAACTTACTACAAGCCCAGCATTCTGCAAATGACTTG
The DNA here is from genome assembly GCF_000334495.1 of Tupaia belangeri chinensis. Classification (NCBI taxonomy): domain Eukaryota; kingdom Metazoa; phylum Chordata; class Mammalia; order Scandentia; family Tupaiidae; genus Tupaia; species Tupaia belangeri. Next base: position 6,572,033 of record NW_006159547.1, on the reverse strand, counting down.
GCTAGGCAAAATAGAAATGAAGGCATAATCTCTGTCACATTTAAATTTTTTCTTGGATGACATACAGTTCCCAAGTAACACATGGACAGAGCTTTAAGTGCTTTTAGTAGACACTAGTCAAGACTTTGGTGCTTTTTGTTTTTTGTGGGTTTTTTATTTGAGAATTTTCTTAAGATAGGGAGTGTGCACTCACTGGAGAGAAAGAGAAACAGAAGTGAAAAAATCACCCCCGGGAGGGGATGGTCATGCCACAATCCCTTCTCCTCCATTCTCCTCTTGGAATTTTGGACAAGCACACACCCGTGCCTGGCATCCTAAGCTACCAAGTGGAATTTGAACTGCAGTCAGCCATGTGGGAGTCCAGTGTCTTAACCACTATACCACCTGCTGGCCCCCAAAATCAAGTTGTTTTATAAAAAAGAAAAGTGTTCTGTATCCTTATTAGTCAAAATATGGTCCATAGACTTAGGGCCTCAGTACTATCTGGTAGCTTGTTAAAAAAGCAGAATTCAAGATGTTGTAGTCCCATGAAAAGAGAATCTAATCCATATTTTAAGCATATCCACAGGTATGTTATCCACATAACATGCACATTAAAGTTTAAGAAGCACTGTTCTGCACATTTCATGTTTAAGATATATGTATGCATTTATCACAAACATTATATTTCTCCAACTAAAAAAAAAAGTGTAAGTTTATGGTTTCTACCTTCTAATTGAGATTGTTAAAGTAAATCAAATAGGTCATTTTTTGCTTTGTAATTCCATCATAATTGTACTAGTCCCTATGAAGAATCCAAAAGAAAAGAAAGCATTCTTATATAAAATTGTACCCAATCTAGTCTAGCATGTATAAAATTATTAGAATTTAGGTAGTTGCTAATTTTGATGTGGACGATACATACAATAGGATATAAGAATAGGAGAGATCAATGTAAGCTAGAAACCTGACTTTGTAGGTACAGAGGAAACCAGATACAGAATCCCTGAGAAAAGACAGAGAGGAGGAATGGAGGTAAGAGACTTTTGAAAGACAGGCCTAGGAATTTCAACTTTATGAGTCATAGGACATCACTGTTGTTCTTTTTAATCAATGACATGGTGACACTCGTAAAATTATATTGATAGAATTAAAAATACTGTAGGAATAAATTAGACTTAGAAAGACAACCTAGAGGCTGAAGGTCAGAACTGTACATGTCAATTTGCTATTCATCAGCCTGCAGGTGCAGCTAAAATTCTAGGCACGGGGGCCCAACAGCAGCACAGTGATTAACTGCAACACTTTGTGTGGCTGCCCCTATGGGAAGGTCCAGATTCACATTCAGAGACCTCCCTGAGCACTGGGCACATGTATACTCATGATCTGGATCTGGCTGGGGCTGGGAGTGGAATACAGCAGTAAGAACCTGTTGTTGAGGGGCTGTATCATTCCCTATGTCACTCTCTGTCTCTGTGTCTCTCATTCATGGAAGAAATAAATAAATAAACTTTAAAATGATGTTGTAGGAGTGGATGAACACATCAGACGCTTGGAGAAAAGGGTGGAGAGCCATGAACAGATACCCAGTTCAGAAAACATGCAATGAATAGCAAACTATTTTCCCAGCATGGTGCTCCTCCCTGTGAAAGAATGGTGACCACAACTTGGGAGGAAAGGCCTGAAGGGCCAACTGGTCACCTTTGATCAGGAGCTGATTTAAGAAGAAAAGACAACAAAGAGACAACGAAAAAAGGACTATTAAAAGATTCAAAGAACCCAATATGCAGACAGTCCATGGTGGAAGTAACTCAGAAGCACCTAAATATTAAGAGAAATTTAGGATTTGATAACATTTTGAGAATATAGTATATTAATTTATGTGTTCAACTCCCTAAACAGTTATCTACTTTTTCAAGTTTCTAAATTTACAATCTAAATTTCCATGAATAAGAAGATTCTAATGTTAAAGTGCTTGCTATAACAAGCATTGCTTAGAAAGGACCAAAACCTCATAACATGTATATTGATTACTGTGCCTTCCTGATGCTCCAAAAATAATCAAAACAACAAAAAAGTTTATAAGCGACTTGCCATCCTCTATAATTATGACTGTCAAATTCATTTCCAGGTATTTATTTTTAAGACATTTAAAATTATTCATTAATAAGATCCAAAATTCTAATAAGAAAATTCAATGACATAAACTATAAGACTCACTTAAATTTAAAAGGCTATAGATTTTAATGTTTCTGTTTATTTATTACAACTAATAAGAAATTAAATAATCTACTTTCTTGTCTTAGGCTTAAAGAATAGGCTCTTACACTCCTCTCTAGTAATTAAAAAGCCATACTCAGGGGAGAAAAAAGGCATTAATCACAGGTTAGCTTGCTGGAGGTAAAGAAATTATTTTGTTTATTCTTGTGTGATTTCTTTTCTTCCTCTTTTTTTTAAAAGAAAATTTTTCCTCATGTGCTTGTTGGAGAGACAGAAAGCAAGAAATTACCTCCCGAGGAGAGATGGCAACACCACAATCCCTTCTCCTCAATTCTCCTCTTGGGATTTGGGTCATGCACACACATGTGCCAGGTGTGAGTTTTAAGCTGTGGGGTCTGGGATTTGAACCACAGTCCACTCCATGGAAGTGCAGTGACATAACCATTACACCATCTACTAGTCCTGTGATTTCTTTCTAAAACTTACCCTTTTTATTAGAAATTTAATTCTGGGATCTGTGATGTCTATATAAAATTTAGGCATACAGAAATACAAATGCATTCAAGATATGAGAAATTACAAAGATTTTATTAGATAAACAAAGCCTGGAGTTTACCATAACATATCACCAAAATAAAGCTTCCAGAACCGAGAATAATGTCTTTTGATTTTTATAACCATAAAAAAATACATGCTCAAATGTATGGCATAATGTGCTATATTTATATTAGCCAAATTCAGCAAATAATAATAAAAATGGGGCCAGTCAGTGGTGTGATGATTAAGGTATCTGGATCCCACATGGCTGACTGTGCAGTCTGAGTACAGAACCTGCTGATTTGAAAAGCATACTGGGCACATGTGTGTGTGTGTGCCTACAATCCCTACAGGAGGAAGAAAAGAAGGGATTGCAGTGTGGTCATCCACCCATGGGGAATGCTTTCTCATTTTCTCTGTTTCTCTCCTGGCAAGCACATACACACTCTAGCAAATTAAAATAATAAATAATAAAAATGGTGGACACTATCTATCAGTACTATCAGTATTTTACATGTATTTATCTCATTTAACTACCATCACAGTTAGAAGGTATTTATCCTCAGAACTACCTTTGGAGCTAGATACCATTATCCTCATTACATAGATGAGAAAACAGAGGCCCAGAAAGACAAAGAACTAGTGTAACACTTAGAAATAATAAAATGGAAGAATGAGTTAAGAAAATTGTCTTAAAATTGCTAAAACATTTTTTAAGTTTTATTAGAGACATATCTTATATCATGGACCAACATACTTGTTTTCTACACTGTCTTTACAGAAGTGCAAATAAAGATTAGTACTTATGACCAACCTTTATCAAAAAGACTTGGCAATCACTGATATAGTCATATTCCAATCCATCAAAAGAATGATAATGCCTGTCTCCATAAATTGTACACACTGCTGGGCACGGATAATATGTGCAGTTGAACATTCCTCGTCGACAGACACTATGAGAAAATAATAAAAGTTACCCTTCTAAGAAACGTGGCTTAGGTAGTCTTTTCAAGTGACATAAACATTGAAAAGTTTGTATTCAATTGCATTTGCTGATCCAATAAACCCAAGAAATATTGTTTATTCATTCTAACACTTATTATGTTAATAAATTAGGGCTATATTTATACTTTGTTTAAATAAATTATCCAAACCCAAGCCTAGAAATTATGCCAGGGTCACACAAGAAATAGACATTGGAATTTAAAAATGGAATGTAAGTCTGCTGGTGGCCTAAAGACTATAATACCATTTCCTGTTTTCAAGTCAATTTAAATTCATTAGACTCAATGTTGTTCATAAGTTTAAAATCTTTTCCTCTATTTTAAAAGAAAAAATATTGCAAATTTTATGTTATAGTATTGTTTTGACTCATTTCCAAACAGATAACCTTTCGTTAAGTATGATTTCCTGTTTAGAACATTTAGCACTTTCTTATAAACTTTAAATTTTTTTCCTATTAAATTTTCAGGTTGTCATATTTCACACTTTTCTCCAGTGCTAAACAAATATACATAAAAACATAAAAATATATTATTATATATACGTCCTGCAGATAGTAGCTTTTCCATTGATTCCCAAATGCCTTGATTTGCCTTTTTTTTTGGTATAGCAACATTGAGTAAATACAAGAAAAACGAATGCATTTGCTTAAGGGAATTTTATGAAATAAGTAGATCTAGTTACCAGGTATAACATGGTGTAGCAATCACTTCTCCTGAGAGGTACTCCCAATCTTTCCAGATACATGGACAGCTTTCAGGGACATAGCACTTCCCTTTGTGCTCTGCCATTCTTAAAAATTAAAAGGTATAATGCCATTTAGTATAAATCAATCTTAGTTTTTAAAAATTGGTAATTTTGTTATATTCAATGCTGAATGTATTTATTGTAGCTAAGCCATATTCTATCTTTCCAAGGGTTGAATCTATTTTTCCTCATTTTTGTCCAGAGGATACCTTACACATCACAGTATTAAATATATGCTAGGCAAGTCATTATATGTGATATTTTGAGCTTTTTATTATTTATATAATACAATAAAAGGAAAAATGGAGCCTAAATTTCTAATAAAGTGAGTCATTCTGAAAACGCATTTAAAGTACAAGTGAGGGGCCCTTTTTTATCACCATTGGCTACTGAAAAGCCTACAGGAGTCTAACAATGTTTTTGATACACTAGTAAATTATGAAATGGGTAACATTTTTCTTACGATATATATAGACTGAATAAAGTCTTCTTTCTGAGTGCTTAGGGCTACAATCATGAGGTATATTTTGAGTTAAAAATCATTGTATCATGTGTTTCACACTGTCTATTATTAACATATTAAGTTCTGAATGTTAGTTTTCTTTGAAGTGTTATTTCATCCTTGAAAGATTACCCCAAACAAGTATCTAAAAATATCTTTGAATGCAAAAATTAAAATACATACCAATTTTATGTTTAAATATAAAATTTAATATTTGTTTTAAATTTTAAATGTTTATTAATATTTAATTTATGCTTCAATATAAAAATTAGCATGTATTTTAAATATTTATTACTATTTAAATACAACATTTAAACAAATAAAAAATTTTAAAATGAAAATTAAACTCATAACCTCCTGAAAAAGTTTAGGGCATTCTCAAAATGTTTTGCAGGTCAACCCCATAGCACAGTAGTTAAAGGAATCAGATTCCACATGGCCCGTTCCGGATTAAATCCCAGTCTAGTGACTGGTAGCTTGATAACCACATCAGGTGCATGTGCGTGCGTATTCAGAACCTGATAGGATGGAGAAATGGAAGATGAGGATTGCTGCATGGCCACTCCTCATTGGGGAATATTTGCTCTCTTTCTCTCTTCCTCATTTTCTCTCTGCCTAGTTAGCACACATGCCCTCTGACAATTAAAAATATATGTTAATTTTTTTACTGAAGATTATATAAGCATATATTGGGTTGTCGGAAAAGTCATGACGTACTTTTTCTACACAAAGATGTGTCATGACTTTTATGACAACCAATACAATACATATTTCATTACCTTTCATATAAATAAATGTACATATACAATTCCAATACTCTATATAAGTTGGCCACTTATCTGTGTGCAGGATCTGGCCACGTATTTATCAATATTCACATGATAAAACATGCCCTACATTTCATAATTTCTCATGTTAACCCTCCCACGCTTCTTGCTACTTCCTTGGATTTTGAATTTTCTCCTACCTTGAAAATCCTTCTTCTCTGAACTACCTGGAAAATTTTTTGTCATTTGAGCCTCATTTAGTGCAATCTTTTATGTCCCCAACTTCCTTAAACACTCTATAAAGTTAGCAATCTGTACACATCTTTGCCAGAACAGGCATCACGATAAACTATTAAGTATATCAGTATGTTATAGCAGTAAAAAAAACAACACTAAAAAACTAATACTGTTGATTGCTTACTATGCTCCAGACACAATTTTAACCACTTTAAATATATCACTAACTCATTTTATTCTATGGACAATCTCCTAAGGTAGATTCGTTATATATACGTATCTTAGTACCTTCCCCCAACCACACCACCTCAAACATTAGGTGTTTCCTAAACTTTGGATGTCCAATTGTCTAGGTGAGGGATGTCTCAACTAAATGAACCACAATCCCCACACATTCAGACAAAGTTATGGTTGTAGGTAGTTATACTGATGACTGATACTTTTTTCACAACTACTCAAAACTGAAAGAAGGAAGAAGAGATCTATAAATCACTGTAAATTAATTTTCTGCCTTAAGTAGGGTTGAGCAGTGAAGTAGGTAAAATGAATGGACCAAGCAGCTGTCATATAATTGGTGTACTGTATATACCCAACCATACATGAAATAAAACTTACTATGGCCTTTTATTTCCTTAGGTTTTTGCCATAGGGCACATGTGCTTGACAGAGAGGTAAACTAATAAATCAAACTCCTCTCCGCCCCTCACCCCCTGGGAGATGGTCACACCATAATCCCTTCTCCGCCATTCTCCCCTCAGGATCTTGGGTACACATGCACTGGAGCCTGGAGTGATTTTCAAGCCACAGAGTCTAGGACTTCGAACCATAGTCAACTACCATGCCACTGTCTGTCATGCAAAAACGTTCATTTTTAAAAGAGGAGCTTGAGACTCCAAATGGGCAAGTAATTTGCCTTAAGGTACATTAGCTAATAAGGAGGACTAATATTTGACACCATTTTTATTCAGCTCTTTTCGCTATACATTTCATTTCTTCGATCCACAGTGATTTCTAAATTAGTATTATGTGGTCCTTTTATAGTCAATGAACTCCTGGCACTAGCAGGAGCCCCATACAAACAAATGATATTAGTCTATATCCTAAAAGGAATCAGATAGTAGTATCGCAAGGAAGACAAGGCAAATCACATTACTATAAATGACTTTAAAATAGAAAGTTCTGTCACAAAATTATTTTCATATCATTTATTAGTCTCTAAGTAAATTCTATTTATTTCAATGTAATCATACAAAGTGGAAGAGAATTTCTTCAAGTTTTTATAAAAGACATTTGGCCAGTAAATAAATTATTGTTCAACTAATTGGCAAAGGCGATAGTACATAAATACAAAGGGTCTTCAAAAAGTTCAGGGCAGCTGAGCTCCATTAAACCTTGTGCACAGGAGTCATATTCCAGATGGCTGACTGCAGTTTGAATCCTGCTCTTTATGGCTTGAAAAACACATCAGGCATATGTGTGTTCATGTCCAAAATTCTGATAGGATGGAGAAATGGAGAATAGAGGACTGCAGTATTACCAAGCCCTATTGGAGGAATGTTTACTGTGGTGTCTGTGTGTGTGTGTGTGTGTCTTTCTCTGTCTATCTCTGGCAAGCACATATGCCCTCTGGCAATAAGAAAGTGAATTTTTTTTTATATTCATGAAAACAGATATTATGAAAAAACTATGTAGGAATTTCATCTCATTTTTGCACTAAAATAAACTTGCCCTTTAATTCTATTTTTCCATAAACTTTTTGAAGTCTCCTCATACATATTTTCAAATGAGAGTATCAAATACAGCATATGACATAAAGAACAGAATAGGGCTTTAGTCAGCCATACATCCCTAAGAGTCATAATCAAATCACAAAAGCCAAGCAATACTAAAGGTTTCGACTATTTTACCATAAGTAGGGTTTTAATTTCCTTGTTCTGTTTCCTAAAACGTATTCCTTGCTCATCTGTTCTGTGGCCTCATTTCTACCTGTCTTTATTTTCTCGTGCATGGGCACTTACTCTTTTGTGAAATTCTTTTCTCTGCCTCTTATGCCCTTCCTTTCTAAGAAAGACATTTATACCAGGCCCAAGTTACTTGGTTCTTTGACCCATTCCAGATGGGGCTGCTTAGACAAATGCAATTCTCCTGGGAAACAAACCACAAAACCTCTCTCTTTTTTGCTCATGCTTTATACAAGCTGATCCCAAGAATCCCTTTGTGGGAACGTGGTAGTCACGGAAGAATGGGTGATCTGTTTGCCTTGGATGGCCCCACTCTGTGTTGCCTGTATTCGTTATCAGCAGGGGAAGGGCCAATGAGCCCAGATTATATGAGTGCCTGCAAGAAAGCTAAAAGCCACATGAGTACTAGGCATTTCTGCAACTAAAATTTATAAAGACAAGAGTAGATTTGGCTGCCATAAAATAGTAACTCGTATTTATTGAGTACACGCACTCTCACACACACATACCACATCTTACAACGCATGACTGAGGCTTAAAAAAAATAAAACCTGAGACCAGTGGATGACATAATGGTTACATCACTGGACTTACATGTAGTCAACTGTAGTTCAAGTCCTGGACCTAGTGGCTTAAATTCATTCCAGCCGTGTGTGTGTGTGTGTGTGCCCAAAATTCTGAGAAGAAAATGGAAGAGAAGGGACTGTGGCATGGCCATCCCCCATAGGGGAGGATTTCTTGCTTTCTGTCTCCCTTTCTCTCTCCCTCCCTCCCTCCCTCCCTCTCCCTCATCCCTTCCCTCCCTCCCTCTCTGCTCTCTGGTGAGAGCATGTACCCCATAGCAAAAATCTCTCAAAAAGAAAAAAAAAAAACTTGCAGGAGCCAGGAGGTAGTGTAGTGGTTAAGGTAATGAACTCCCACATGGCCCACTGCAGTTTGAGACCTGGACATGGCAGCTTGCTTTGTCACTTTCTCTTTCTCTGGTGAGCACATGGGCCCTATAGCAAGTTAAAAAATAATACAAATAATAAACAAAATTTAATAAATTCTAAAAAAAAAAATCTTGCAGAAAAATCACTTGGCAAACAGTAGCAGAGCTGGGAGTTCAGTGCTAGCACTAGTGTATGTGAAGACAGAACTTTCACTCTCATCCCCTGCCCTATGCGGCCTCAATACAGCTGTAATAGCATCACTGTCACAACTTAGCATCAACAAGAGTAACTGTACAATGTACAAATATATGTACTTGAGGTGTGTTTTGAATGAAGAGTGATTAATTGTGTCACTTTCCCAAAACTCCAGTTAAATCAAGGAAGAAGTTACATTTATCCTGAACTGAGATCAATTCAGTGTCTTACTTTAATAATATCTCACAATGTAACATAGGCCTACCAAAAATAATTACAATAGTCTTTTAGTTAACAACCCAAAGTTATCCACAAGCCTGCTCAACAATTTTGGGTATTTTTATAAATAATATTTTTAAGATACCTTGTACTGTCTGTGAGATCCTGAATATTCTGTATTATCAAGAAAGAGAGGCTTACCCTGGAGCACAGACACAGCCACTTATACAGGGTGAGGATGGGGCACAGGTGAAATTCATGGCCAGGTTTGCACACGTGGTCTCACAGTTTATACCGCCAGCCGGCAATTCAGGGTCAGGAAATCTGCAGTCAAAGTACTGTTTTCCCTCTGGGCAGACTTGAACTTCAGAGATAAAGCACAGATGAATTGCCCTTACCTAAGTATTTGCTCCTCAGACAAATAATCATGGGGTATGCATTTGTCATCAAATCAAAACTCACCATTGAATGATCAGATGGTACTCACACTCTGCAACTGTTAGCTTATACGTATTCCCTAGCCAGATTCCCTTTAGTCAGGGAAACTTCCCAAACCTATTTTGAGTTTAAAAACATTAGCTGCCTTCCAAAAGGAAATAACTAGATAAATACTATATAATTTTCTGAGGTCCAAAGACAGGATTTTGACTAATCCAATACATATTACCCATTTGTTGAGGACTAAGAATACAGTATATTTACAGTTTTACAAAGCCACAATGAACACACGATGTTTTTACTTCATCTAGATTTTACTTCATCTCTGAGGCATTACCCATCATTATACTGTAGAAGTCGTTAATTTAAGAAGGGCAGTGGCTACAGATTCCTCCAGAAAGCGTTTGGGCTCTCAGGGATCAAGTAAGTTTCCTTACATGGGACAAAAGGGATCAAATCTTGTGGATTCCTCTGTTAGTGGCTCCCTGGACTTTCCTTCTTTAGCTCTGAGTCACCCTGTAGCAAATGGCACAAAGCAGGGATGGCCCTACAGCCACCAAATACACAGGGACATAATTTGTACAGAAACCCTAACCTAGATTGAATCTTCAGGGCATATAATTCAAAGCTAATTGATATTCATATATACTTGGCCCTTCAAATAAATAACAAAGCAACAGCCCACAACTATTTTTTATCAGCCTACACTCCTTCTGCCCAATGACATGAAAGAAGTGTTGCTTATTATTTGGTTAGAATTCTTCATAGTACCTGACAATGGGAGACTCTTTTTTAAAAGAGTGAAAATAAACAACACACAGAGTCATTAATACACAGCATCTTTAAAAAAGACATTCAAGTGTAAAATGACATCCTAAAGAATGTCAGTAGATGTCATTTTGTACACCATTTTCAATTGATTGCTACTAGTCCCAGAGCCTCGCTGCTCCCAGTGTAGCCCAGGAACCTGACATCACCATGGACACTGACAGAAATGCAGAATCTCTGGTTTCACCCCAGATCTGCTAAATAAGAATCTACATTTTAACAAGATTTTCAGATGACTGTATGTACATTAAACTCTGTCAAGTGCAGATCTACAGTAGACTTTCCCAATTTCTGATCTACAGCAGGGGTGTGGATAATGTATCTGAAGCCTTCAGGGGCCTGTGATGTTCCTGGGGGTTGTCAACATTCATGGGTTGATTAGCTTGCCCCTGAAGAGCCTTATATGTTCACCCCAAATTGTCAGCAAATATTATAATTATCAGTATGAAAAAAGTTAGGAAGCACTGAAGCACTGTGTTGAGAAACATTCCCAAGGCAATATCCACACACTTTGGCACAGAGGACTGTGGTGGACTGATGACTTCTGCCAGAAGAGCAGGGCCAATACTCTTAAGAACGTCAGTCTCATAAGAAAAACATTCTATGGGAACTTACCAGTAGAGGGCGTTGCTGATTCATCACATTCCACAGTCCCATTAGAACACTGGCTAGAAATAAAGAAACAGTTCATGCATGAACCCAAACCTTAGATTTTCTGTATTTTGAAAGCAATCTAATGTGCAAGAGTTGACTAAGTACATATACAAACGTTATTTTATCCCAAATAATTTTTTGAAAATAATGTATTGCCATAGGTCTAATCTGAAAACACCTATTTCAGTTTGACAAATTTCTATCAAAGACCTGTACAGGTGAGGAACTGTGATAGTCATGGGAAATACAAAGGCCATAGACATTACCCAACTGCTTATATTATAGTAGGGGAGGAAGATGAATAATAATTTATGCCATGTGATGCATACAACATAGAAATATGTTTACAAGACAAAATTAAAGCAAAGAAAACAGTTTAAAAATCTGTTAGCAACTGACATCAGGCCAAAGGAAGGAACATTCAAACAATTTTGAAGAACAGATCGATGTTATAATATAGACAAGGTAAGAGGGCTCTAAAATTCCATAGTGGGAACCAGCAGTTGGTGTAATGGCTATGTCGCTGGACTCCCATGTAGTCGACCGCGGTTCACGTCCCAGACCCGGTGGCTTAAAACTCACGCCAGGTACGTGTGCGTGCGTGCCTAAGATCCCGAGAGGAGAATGGAGGAGAAGGGATTGCAGTGTGACCATCCTCTCTGGTGGGTGATTTCTCGCTTTCTGTCTCTTTGTCTCTCTCTGTCTGTCTGGCGAGCGCACACGCCCTATAGCGAAAACCTCTCAAAAAAA
>NW_006159547.1:6546562-6559810 GCF_000334495.1 Tupaia belangeri chinensis | reverse complement strand
TTGGGAACGCCACACCCCCTATAGACAAAACCCCCAAAAAAAAAAAAAAAAAAAAAAAAACTCCATAGAAAGATATAAACCAGGAAGGGGTAATTTTCTGTGTAACAAAGTGACAGGACATGCAGATGGCAAAGGAGGCAGAGTCCAGCTCCAATTAACATATGAAGATTTTATCTCTGAGGTGAACCACTAAAAACCTTCAATAGAGAAGTGGTACAGTTAGTTTGGATATTAGAAAAAATCATTATGACAACAGCATTGATAAAATGGAGTCACATCTCACTTGCAATATAGGTTCACAAGTCAGGGCTTAGGCAAAAACCACATAGAGGCAAATTAACTTTGACAGTTCCTTGAGGGAGTATGATAGGGAACAACACACCACTTTCAGTAACTCCAACACGGTTTCTCCTTTGACCTTGTAGTAAATTGTATGTTATATATTGAGCCCAGAGGAAGGAGCTGACTCATGTATAAAAACCACATCTCATAAGAAATACGCAAAAACACCGTTTGACACGAGAATGACACTCAGAGGTGTGATTCACACATACTATGAAAGGCATACAGGAACTGAGATAGATCTCAAATCACAGATCCAGGTCTTCCATATTATATTCATTCTGGGGCATAGTCCTTTTGAAATAAATGGCAATCGAGTCAGTATATTAACTAAATATTTTTCTCACTGAGAAGTGATGGTTACTTTTGCCTTTATTAAATTTACATAAGTAAATTTAATTACATTAAATCCAAATGATGCAATGACATCTTGGCAGAATGGAAGGTATGCTAGAGGTGGAAGGTCTAAGGAAGAGAAGTGAGAGATACTGTGAAGGCAGTAGCAATAGAAGAAAAGGATTTCAAATACATATAAAAAGGAAAGGGCCAGCAGGTGGCATGGTGGTTAAGGGCGCTGGACTCCCACATGGCAATTACAGTTCAAGTCCCGGACCTGGCAGCTTGCTTTTTCACTTCCTCTCTCTCACGCTGTCCCTCTCTAGTCAAATTAAAATAAAGAAAATAATTCTTTAAAAAAAGGAAAATCCTAACTAGCAGAGGCTTTATTAGCTACATGAGTTGAGCAGGAGGAAGAAGTGAAAAGTGACTTCCAGATCGCTGACTTGGGAAACTGTGGGTGGAAGAACGGACCTACTATAGACGATTCGAGGGCTGGTTGCCTCCGTCGCCTGATCGGGGTAGAAGAAAGAGAGATGGAGACGATGATATGGTAAATCAAGCATAAAAGCATTCTACCTGGAATACAAAATAAGCTGCAGTGCAAGGTAGGCAGTGAGGAAGAACTGCAGAGCCAAGCTGGCTGGGATTAAATCCCAGCTTTATTATGAAGTTTCTTAGCAACCTGCGCCTCATTTTTCTCACCTGTAAATCAGGAAAAAGCTGCAGTACCTGACTCGTAGGGCTATAGTGACGAGTGTTTTAGTGATAAATATAAAACACTTAGAATGGTGCCAGGATGATAGAAGGCGCGCAGTAATGGTTAGTTATTATCATTATTACTATTATCTGCTGTCTATTATAGCTGTGGGCACCTGCGGAGCAGCTGAGAGAGGAAGGTCAGGGGTTGGAAAGAGATAAATGTGGACTGCTAAATGGATGTGCCTGCACTTTTAACAGACAGGTTGCTACCGGAATGAGTGCTACACCGTGAATACATGTTATCCTACGGGATTGGTGTCCTGGGGAGAGGTGTGCCTACTTCTGTGTGTGACCTTGTTCAATTCTATTTTAGAATTACCTTTTTGAGCCAGAAGCTAAACCACAAAACTAAAACCTCTCAGTAACATATAATATTTGAATCCACCTCATCCTAATTTCTAAAAACGAAACTCTTAAAGGGTTTCTGTTGAAATGACAATGACAATTCATAAATCTTTTCTGCAGATGTAAGATTTTCCCATTCCACATTGAAATATAATACATACATGTATTATATAGATACAGCCATATGTATGTTTTATATATATATATATATGGTTATGACATATTCGAAGGCTTTCTTTATGTTTTAAATGATAAAATTCACATTTCAACTTAGTTCTGGTTAAGAAACTGTATTGCACATGTGTAGTTTGTCAAGTTTGATCGCCATCACTGAAACCTACCATAAGCCTGAAGGTGTTGGAATGAGTTCTCCAGGTTGATAAATGCTGCCCCTATAATGACACCGGCAGTGAAATCTATAAGGGGACAAAAGGGAGGGGGGGGAGGGGAGGAAGTAAATAAAATAGGATTTTTTTTTTCCTCAGAAACCACTACCATTTAAGTAGATTGTATGCTTTGTAATTGTCATTGTAAGGGGCATAGTAAAGTCAGCATAATTTTATGAGACTCTGTGAAATCCTCTTACACAAAAAGAAACTGTTTAGATATAGGTCCAGTAAAGCTCTACCTTTAGTTTTCCAAAATACAGTTCACGAGCTGTGTTGTTTTAATCACAAGAATAGTGAATGCACTCCACACAATGATGACTGATACATCATTTAGCCTGCGTATAAAATAGAAGTCGTTCCCTCATGGGAGAATTCAGAAATCTGAGTGCTCAGAGACATTATAATCCTGCTGCTAAAATTTGCCACAGGACTAACTTATACGGTAAAAAGAATTAAGAATAAAATTCTGGATTAACCATCATATTCCCTAGCTATTTCTGTATCTATTTATACAGGGTTTTTAAAAAATAGTAAAAGCAATAAGAAATATGAAAGCAAGGAAGTCCATTTAACCCTTAAGAAGAAGTGATAAGAACTGGGCGCTGTCGGCCCATTTCTGTGACTTACATGGGTACACAGAAGCTAAGTGTGTCTTCGTAAAATTTGCCTTCAGGACAGTTACAGCCTTCGGCACAGTCATCGTTACACTGCTCTGGGGAAGCGAGAGACGTGCAGGAGCGGCGGCAGAACGAGGCACAGTGCTGGTACAACATCCCCTTCTGGCACACCACGGCTAAGGACAAGGAAGCCCCACTTGAGAAAGACCTCACAGGACGCGGAAGCATTACCTGCCTGCGTACTGGTCATCGTGGACACAAATTATGAAATAAAATAATAAACGCAAGACATTACAGAATTCTAAGCAGAAAATCAATCAAACGTTTGAAGCCTCAGCGGAAGTATTAACAATATAACAAAATTTCTGCTGCAAAGGATTTTAAAATGTGACATTCAATTAAATCTTTAATAGCCTTTACCATAATTTTTAATATGAAAGATGTTCTATATGTCCAAATAAACTTCCTATGTTATAAATTGCTGCACTGACATGATCTTCCTTGTAGCATTCTTTAAATCTAAGTAAACGCTCAGTTTTCTAATAATAAAATTTGACTTTACTGATCCCTCATCGTAGTTTTTATTTTTGCCTTAATTGTGTTTAATTCATTAAAAACCCTTTCGATTTATATTTAAATCCAACCGAACTAATTATAGTAAGAAAACTAAAACAATGCAAAAATACACTTTACAAACACCTAGAAAATGCTGAAATATAAGTGAAATTATCTTGAGAGTATAAATATCTTCCAAGAGAAAGTGAAGCAACATTCTCAGATACCAGAAGTGATATGGGAAATAAAACCCGGAACTTTGAATAGGAGAGTAGAGGATCATTCTCAGTAATCTTGGTTCTTGGACTTAGCCCATGTGGAAACAGAAAAAATGAATGTTGGCCCTTTACAAGTAACGGAATTGGGAGATCCTTAACTTGGCCACTCAAAGAGCAACATCCTCAGTTGAAATGAAAAACTAAGACATACGTCACAAAACTTTTTCTATAACAGGCCAGAAGGAAATATTTTCAGCTTTGCAGGCCATGCAGATAACTAATCAGGTGTGCCCTTCTTGCACAAAAGTAGCCTCAGATAACACATAAACAACTGGACATGACTGTGTTCCAATAATTTTATTTATAAAGACACAAAAATCTCAATGGCTGCTATTTACCAACTTCTAGACTAGAAGAAATCGTTCAGAGTTCAGGAAGGTGCCAGGAAAGCTTCTCTAATCACAAGGTCTGTGATAAGAGAGTTACCCACAAGATACCAAAAATCTAGATTTACACCCTTCACGGGTTAAGATATGACTTTACATTACTTTTGCTTTTGTTTTTTTGTTTTGTTTTGCTTGTTTGAGAGGTTTATTTTTTGTTTGTTTTGTTTTGTTTTTGCTATAGCACGCGTGCACATGCTAGAAAGAGAGACAGAAAGCAAGAAATACCCCCTTCCCCCTGGTGGGGGGATGGCCACGTCGCAATCTCTTCTCCTCCATTCTCCTCTCAGGATCTTGGGCACGCATGCACACACACCTGGTGTGAGTTTAGGCCACTGGGTCTAGGACTTGAACAGTGGTCGACTACATGGAAGTTCAACGAGTGACATAGCCATTACACCAGCTGCTGGTCCCAACTTTACATTATTTTTATATTTACATGATTTTTTTTTTCTTAGAAAGTCAAAGCTGAGCAATTAAGAATATTAACACTGGAGGGACCAGCAGTTAACATAATGGCTATGTCACTGGATTCCCATGTAGTCGACTGCAGTTCGAGTCTCGGACCCAGTGGCTTAAACTCACACCGGGCGTGTGTGTATGCATGCCTAAGATCCCGAGAGGACAAAAGCAGAGAAAGGATTGTGGTGTGGCCATTTCCCCTGGGGGATGACTTCTCGCTTTCTGTCTCTTTGTCTCTCTCTGTCTTTCTGGCGAGCACACGCGCCCTATAGCGAAAACTTCTCAAAAAGAAAAAGGGGGAAAAAAAAAAAAAGGATATTAACACTGGAGATCAGGGGATGTAATGCTTACATCACTGGATTCCCACATGACCAACCATGGTTCAAGTCTTTGAGACCCAGTGGCATGAAACTCACCTAGGCACATATACATATGTGCCCAAAATTCTAAGAGGAGAGTGGAAGAGAAGCGATTTTGGCATGGCCATCCACCTTGCAGGGTGATTTTTCGCTTTTTTGTCTCTGTCTCTCTGGTGGGTGCACAAGCACTACAGCAAAAACCTAAAAGAACATAAATAAATAAATATTAACACTGAGTAGTGATACCTGTGGAATAACTAGTAAAAACTTTTTGAAACCACTAAGGAAATGGAGAAGTGGAGAAAGTAATGACTCCAAAACTCAGAACACAAAAGATTATAATGGGAAAGCAGGTGGAGGGTAGAGGGCTGATAAAGATTAGCTGATACAAAAAAATTATAGAAAATACAAGGAAACAACCTACTATGAATGAGAACAGCAGATATCATAACCATGAGGATTAGAGCCCAAAGAACTTGAGATAATAATTGCTTGTTGTAGGGCCATGTGGTGGCACAGTGGTAATGCAACTGGACCCATGTAAGAATGATCTTGGGTTTGCATCTCAGAACCTCTGTAAGTATGCCAGGAAGGTGTATGTGCCTATAATCCAGGCTAGCTGAAGCTGAGACTGGAGTAGGCTGTGGCATGAAGACCCTGTTAGAGGTGCTGTCTGTCTGTCTGTCTCTCTCTCTCTCTCTCATGGTATAAATAAATAAGCTTGAAAATACTGAGTAATTGCTTGTTGTGCAATGAACCTACTTAAGTACAAATTAACTGTGTCAATGTATTACATAATCCTTTTCCATACTTTCCAATATTTAGATGTGATGTTTCCATTCTAAATTTTTTTTAATTTTTCAAAATTTTTCTGTTGCATATTTCAAATCATATCGTTATATTCTAGCTTTGCTCAAAGGAAAAAGTCTTAAGTAGTTAGTCTTATTCAATATATCTCCAATTTTAAGAATGTTTGTCCATTTTAAGAATATTTCAAGTAACCTATATGCAATACTAGCCCTTTATTTAAAAAGTAAAAGCAGTATTCAGAAATATGAAGACCTCGAAAGTGTTATCTGATGGTCTCTATCTGTGCTATTGTACTCACCGCAGAATGAAATCTGAGCTCTAAAGTCGATGGGAACACCGCGCTGGCCACAGAGGTAGGCATAGTGAGCAAGAGCGTTGCAGAGGCAGGCGCTTCCACACTTACAAGCATCGTGACGGCACAACTGATAGTACAGCCCTGGGCTGACGTAGATGTGGCAAGGAGTGAAGAGCGCCTGGTGGATGACATCACAGTGTGCTGCATACCCAACTGCCAGACAAAGAGCCCATTAACATCGCACTTACTAGTCCCGATCTTACCTCTAAATACCAAGTTGTAAACTACCTAAGCACCCTGCTTTGTTTTTTTTAATAGTTTTTTTTTTTAGATGTTTTTGTCATAGGGCATGTGCACTTGCCAGAGACAGAATGAGAGAACATGAGAAGGAAATTGAAAAATCATCCCCCAACTAGACGGAGGATGGTCATGTTGTGATCCCTTCTCCTCCATTCTCCTCCTGGAATCTTAGGCACACACATACATTTACTCTGTGTGATTTTCAAGCTACCAGATCTGGGACTCAAACCACAGTCATGCCACGTGGGAATCCAGGGATGTAACCGCTATGCTATCTGCTAGTCCCAGCACCTTGCTTTTTAGAACACATTGTATGGCATATTACTTT
This sequence comes from Tupaia belangeri chinensis, assembly GCF_000334495.1. Classification (NCBI taxonomy): domain Eukaryota; kingdom Metazoa; phylum Chordata; class Mammalia; order Scandentia; family Tupaiidae; genus Tupaia; species Tupaia belangeri. Next base: position 6,553,249 of record NW_006159547.1, on the reverse strand, counting down.
AAGTAACTGAGCCAACATTCTCAGCTTATTGTTTATTTATGTTTTTAGAAATACTAGTAGCAGTACTTAATCCATATTAATAGCAAAAGTCAAAACCAAAAGTGTACTATACCTGAATAACATGAATAACCAAAGGGTTGATAGAACCAGTGGCCTGAACCACTTCAATGCCTCAGCATTATCTTAGGAACCCAACTATAAAATATTGGGGAATACTGAAATGTGTATCTTCAGACATCTACACAGAATACAAGTGGTTCTAGACTGCAGATGTTATACTCTGGAGCACACAATTATCTAGGAAACATCAGGCATTATCTCACTCCAATGGAGGGTCTGAGGTGGATGGTAATGTGAGCTCTGCCAAAGAGTCATCAGATTCAATGTCTGCACAATGTACAATGTATGGCAGATAAGAACTCAATAATGTTTGATAAATGATTCTATGAATGCATAAATAAATGAATAGTAAATAGAAATTAGGGATTAGGGATTAGAATATATGCTAAGGGCCATCAGATATAATTATATCATTTTGGAAAAATGATATAATTATATCTGATGGATATTTATGGATATTTATGGATATTTATGGATATTTCCATTGGGAATGACTGATCATATATAATCCTGGATAGAATTAACAAAACAATTATGTCATAACAACCTAGATCTAGTCTTTCTTAAAAAAGGTCAGGTCTGTAGCTCATTATTATCATAGACCTCGGTTGCATTGGTTTCCTCAGAGAGAAAATCAATTTTGCATTGTAATTGTCTTTGAGAGACAAAATATATTGTTAGAATTTACTTCCAAGGAATTATACCAAAATTACTCTCTTGAGTATTTTAAATATATTTATTATCTGTAAGGAGGTATGTGGTAATTATCCAAGTACTATATTTTTGCACTGGGCACATGTATGCAAATGAAAGCAGACGACTTCCACTATAGCAGTGCACTGTTGGCATATATACGTTAATTCTCAGAGCAAAGTAATACGCCAATCAGACCTTTACTGTGCTGTATACCCTAAGGATCTTCAGGTCAAAATATATTCCCATTGACATTAAGTAAAAGGGAATTCAAGAAGATCCTTGTGAAGATAGCTAAAGAAGCAACTAGATGGAAACTAAATTCATCAACTGAAATACTTCGGTTATTACGTGTTATTATAAAATCAAGAAAAAAGTAGCTGCAATATCCAGGAGAAAAGCAAGATGGTTAGAAACAAATTGAACAAAACTAATGAAATAAGTAAATTAGTAAAAAGTTGGGGACAGAGCGGAGGAAAATGTCATTAAATAGGAATGAGATTAAAATAAGTTGTAAAGACCCTACCCCCAAAAAACAAAACAAAACAAAAAAACCTCTAGTGTAAACTTCTTATGAAAGGTGAAAAAGAAAAATGACCAAAACAGTTAAGTTCAAAAGCTCACTAGAAAATGCAAAAATATAATTGAAATGATCTTAAGTGTATAAATAACTTACAAGAGAAAATAGGGCAATATTCTTAGATTCCAGAAGTAATGTGGGAAATAAGAAATATTAAGAGCAAGATAGTCTTGTGTTCTTTTCAGTATACCAAAACTATATGTTAATAATAAAGATCATATGACAAGCAGCAGAATCCTTTCCATATACTCATTACAAAACACAGAAATTGAACTGGCTTCTCATGGATGCTCAAACAATATTAGTAAAATACTTCATAGGTTAAAAAAAAACTGCATAAAAATAATAAACTAGCCAAAAATAATTCAAGGATGTTAAAGTTATAATATTAACAATACATATTGTTTTCAAAAGTAACCTTATAAAAAAATTAAAAACAAAAGCTATGTCTTCTGTTAAGACCTAGACTAGCCTTTACCACAATTTGCTGTGGCTTTGGTTTAAAAAACTAAATGCAGCCAAAAATTCTTGGCATGTGAGTTGCACTATCATTGCAAAGTACAACTCTGGAGCATGGTCATCTCAGATTGTTGGCCCTCAATGGCAGGACGCCTCCTTGGATCACTGGCTTCCTGCTTATAAAGCCATAATCTGAGCCCTGAGGAGGAACTCATAATGAGCTGGTAATAAACAGTAAAGCCATGTGAGATCTCATATTATGGAATTAAAGTTGAACCCAGGACTATAACAGCATTACGAGAGTACTTCCAGAGACATTTCTTTAGCCCTTAAAGACTGAAAACTCAAAAACGCTAGTCTACATTTGGGGGAAAAAGTACTTCTAAATACCTAGAATAAGTAAATTTATGAACACAAAGTAGTAAATAAAATGTCATTTTCTGTTTTTAAAATGACCTATATTACTGCATAATATTAAACAGAAAATTTATAAGGAAAGGCATTGATTTGATCATAATGAAGAAAATCAGAATTTAATCTAATTTTACAAAATTATAATAATACTTAAAACTTTCCCCTAAGTTAACCTACAGAAAGGAAGACTTACTGTTTTGTTGATTAATGTTACAGGGGTCCACCACTGGGACATGAACAGGCGCAAAACAAGTGGAAGAAACTCTCCATGCATTTGCATGAAGTTGTGGAGTGCCTTCTATCATGCCTGATGGAGAACTAGAAAGAAAAGGTAACATTTGTCTTAGTGCCTCTTGCTCACTTCATTTATTCATACTCTTCAAATATTTAAATATGATAATAATTTTCTTAATGTATGGGGGAACTTCAAAATGTCTTTAAAAATAGAATGAAAGGGAACCAGCAGATGGTGTAACAGCTACAACGCTGAATTCCCATGTAGTTGACTGCGATTCGAGTTCCAGCTTAAAACTCATGCTGCTCCCGAGACAAGAATGGAGGAGAAGGTACTTCAGCATGGCCATCCCCTGGGTAGGTGATTTCTTGACTTCTGTCTGTCTCTGTCTGACGAGTACATGCACCCTATAGCAAAAATCTCTCAAAAAATTTTTTTGAATAGAATTAAAGTACAAGCATTTTTTTTGCAAAAACTGTTTTGAAATTTAGGCATGGTCTTTTCATAAAACATATTTTCCCATGAACTTTTTGAAGACCCCCTGTACAAAGAAATCTGAAAGTTTTAAATCTACCAGGCTAAAATAATACACTAGTCCTAGCTTCCTGTTACTGATAATTTACAATGTGTCAAGCTGTGGACATATAAGATTTTAGCTCATCTTCATCCAATTTTGTGAGAAATTCACCATTATCCCCATTTAACAGAGAAAGCAGATCAGAAATTTAACATTTCCCTAAGCTGATAAGTGTCAAAGTCAAGATTCAAACCCAGTTCTTAACTAAACATTACTCACACGCCCAAACATTACTCATTTAACGAAACATTATTTATACACCCAAAACTTGAATGTGTGTTATTTAGGACACTTGTGGAATGGAAGGGGTGAGGAATTCTCATCATTCTTTCTGGGATAAAGAAAAATGTCCTGGGGCCAGTAGATGGTGTGGTGGTTAAGGGCTAGACTCCCACACGGCCGACTGTGGTTAGAGTCTCAGACCTAGCAGCTTGGTTTCTCGCTTTCTCTCTCTCTCTCTCCACCCCCACCCCCCTCTCCCTCTCTGGTCAAATTAAAATAAATAAATAATGAAAAAATAAATAAAGTTAAATAAGATAATTCTCAAAAAAGAAAAATGTTCCAAAATATTTTTGGTTCAATATTTCAATTTCAAGTCCTAAAATAGTAAAATTCCATCCTGAAATGGGAAAACAAACCAAACAAAATTTGAGAGAAAAAAGGTATTGAAGTCACTCTTCATTCAAGTCCGATTTTTTCTGTACCTTCAGCAAACCACAATGCAAGAGAAATATATAACCTTACAAATTAAGACTTACAGCCCAAACAATGTTAGTGTTTAGGAGCCAAACAGTGTAATTCCACCTCGAGCATCTATCAAAATATATTAAGTCATCAGACATTGACAATCCTTACTGGACACTGGGTATGACACTGTCAAAATTACATATGGAATCCAGTTGAACTAGGTCTCCTGTAAGAGATTTTGATTGTACCACAGCCTTGAGGACATTGATGCTACACTATGGCTAAATGGCTTTAAAGCAGGCTTTATCTAAGCTTTCTCTAATGTCCTAATCAATGAACTACTTTGGTTACTCAAGTCAATTTCCCTTAACTTTGTGAAGTTATTCCCATAGTAACTAGGAGAGGAGGGACAAAAGTATACGAGCCATTCCACAGTGTCCATCCCACATCCCTACATAGTCTATCCTTCCTTGTTCCATTCCAGAATTGTAAAGAACTGTTAACACCCAATACAAAATTGTATTTTGTTCAAGTGAAAGCCCTGAGACTCAAAGAAATTGTAGGACTTGCAGGGATTTTTTTTTTCCTTATTCTTTCTCTTTCCTTCCCTATTCCTCCCTCTGAAGAATAAAATAAAATAAGTCTGGGTGATGAATGCAGCGTAGGTTCCCTGGAGTACCTGACTCAGAACTTGGCTCTCTCATTTCATTTAGTTTGCTTAAAGTAATAAGTACAAAAATAGTAGGATCTATAATGCAGACTAATTTCCTTATTGCATTTCATTTTACAAAATAACCTTTCAGTGCACCATAGTTGACTAGGCATATAAAATAATTTCTCAAGTAATTAATATTTTCTATTCCACTACGCTTGCAGATTCACATTTAATGTTTGTGTAGTAAAGAATTTTAACTATTTAAGTTGGAAAGCTAAACAATGTTTAAAAGTTATCTCTGACTCTGAAATATTATCCTACACCCTTATCATGCCTGAGTATTTATACATGAGGATTCGGTGCCGTAAGGAAAGGCAGACAGACCTGCCATCTGTTAAACGTTGACTGTTAACATTCTGACAAACAGAAAGAGAAAGAAGGCATAATGCCTTTTCTAAACATCTTTGCCAAGCCTCTTAATGTAGCTTCAGTTTCACAAATGTGATAGAGATACTACTATTCTGACCTACGAATAAATAAAACCAAAAACAATTTAATCACATATGAAACAAAAATCTCTTTGAAATTGTTAATTTTCAGTGAGAGTTCTCCTTGTTCATTCAAATCTTCTTATGATGCCCATTAATAATTCTAACTCATAAGCACTGGGGGGCCACTGCACAATAGTGGAGCCATATGGAAGGCCCAGAGATCAGATCCTGGGTTAATTTAAACAAATTGGGTGTGCCTGTGGGTATCTGTGATCCTAACTAGCTGGGAAGCTCAAGTGGATTGTGTCATAATGAGACTCTGTCTTGAGTAACCCCTACCTCTATTACAAAATAAATAAATAAAGATTAAAAAATAGTTTTACCCAAGGTCACTTTGTCCACTATATATAAGGTCCTATTCTAGTTCAGAAAACTATAAAGACCAAGGACAGGATCCTTATTCTCACAGCTCTTGTAGTTTTGTGTGGAAACCAAACAGATAAACAATGGATTTTCTCAGATAACAAAATGTCAGAATTAATTTTGGTAGGTGGATTTTGGCTGGTGGGTTATGACCTAACTGAAGCAAATAATACCTTACTAGTATTGAACAATAAATGGAAGCTTATAAGGAAGATTAGAATGAAAGAACAACCCCAAGCAAGAAGAACCCCAAGCAGAAAGAAGAGTAGGTCAGAAGGGCTATTAAAAAAAAAAAAAAAAGATATAGTATTTGAAGAAAAACTTCTCCATGGAATGTCTTCTGGTTTCCCATACCATAATGATCTGTAAATTCCTGTTGTGCTTTCAGACACAACCACAAAGCTAAACTTCTCATTTTTTTTCTGAAATTTACATCAGTACTTCCATATATATTGATTGGTAACTTGCTGAAATAACAAAAAAAAATTTTTTTTGTTTAACTTTTTAAAAAATTAGGTATGGTCGGGAACCAGCAGTTAGCGTAATGGCTATGTCGCTGGACTCCCACGTAGTCGACCGCGGTTCGTGTCCCGGACCCGGTGGCTTAAAACTCACGCCGGGCGCGTGTGCGTGCGTGCCCAAGATCCCGAGAGGAGAATGGAGGAGAAGGGATTGCGGCGTGACCATCCCCCCTGGGGGGTGATTTCTCGCTTTCTGTCTCTGTCTGTCGGGCGAGCGCACGCGCCCTACAGTGAAAACTCTCTCCAAAAAAAAAAAAAATTAGGTATGGTTTGGGCCAGTAGGTGGCATGGTGGTTAAAGTGCTAGGCTCCCCCATGGTCAGCCACACAGTTCAAGTCCCAGACTGGCAGCTTGAAAATCACACCAGGAGTATGTGCATGTGTACCCAAAATCCTAAGAGGAGAGGGGAACAGAAAAGATTGCAGGTAACCATCCTTGCTGGGGCTAATTTCTCACTTTCTCTCTCTCACTCTCTTCAGTAAGCACACACACTGGGTAAAAATCTAAAATAATAAAAAAATAAAAATATAGGTATGGTTGACAAAAACTGTATTTATGGTGTACAATATGTTTTAATATATGCACACATTGGAGATGGTTGAATCAGCTAATGAACATATCAGCTCACATACTCATCATTTTTTGTTGTGAGAGTATTCAATATCCACTCTTTTTATAATTATTTATTTAATTTTATTTATTCATTCATTTATTTTAATTTGACCAGACTCACTCACAGTCTCTCTCTCTCTCTCTCTTTCTCTCTCTCTCTCTCTCTCTCTCTCTCTCTCTCTCTCTCTCTCTCTCTCTCTCTTCGACTCAGGTGCACGTG
>NW_006159547.1:6508636-6546296 GCF_000334495.1 Tupaia belangeri chinensis | reverse complement strand
AGAGAGAGAGAGAGAGAAAGAGAGAGAGAGAGAGAAAGAGAGAGAAAGAGAGAAAGCAAGCCACCAGGTCCAGTACTTGAACCATGGTCGGCCATGTGGGAGTGTCCAGCGCCTTATCCACCACGCCATCTGCTGGTCCCCATCTACTCCCTTAAGACTTTTCACATATACTTTAATTATACTCATCATGCCATACTGTAGAATTCTCCAAGCTAACTGAAACTTTGTACCTTTTGACCATTATCCCCATATTCCACTCACTACCAGCCCCTAGAAACTAGTATTCTGACCTGCTGTGAGTTCAACTTTTTTTTTAGACTCCATATCTTTATTGAAGGTTATTATCCTTTCCTGATCTGCAACACAAGCCCCTTCACTTTGCTTAAATCACTCACTGTGCATTTAGCATGACAACAGGTGCTAAAGCATTGACATGAAACTATATACTGTTTCTTTCCACAGGCAGGTGACTCCAACGAGTATACATATGCTTTCCCGCTTTTCTCTTTATGAAACACTGACTATCACAAAATCCAATTAACTTAGACACTAAAATGTTACTTTAGAGGGATTATTAATACCTGCCATGGTTTGGCTAAGAGTTTGTCCTCCAAAGGTTCATTTTGGAATTTAGTTCCCAGTGTAATGGCACTGGGAGGTGATGAGGCCAAGTAGGCAGTATTGGATCATGGAGTGACCACCCTCACCAGCATTAAATGAAGTAATGCTGTCTCTCAAGAGAAAGTGAGTTTTTGCTTTCATAGGAGTTAGTTTCCCTATGAGAAGGTTGTTATAAAAGACGGCTGCCTGCAGATTGTGTTTTTCTCTCTCTCTCTAAGCAGAGGTACACTGACCTTTCCTCTTTTCTCTGCCATGTCCTGATGCAGCAGAGGCCAGCCAGATGCCAGTCTCATACTATTGGACTTACTAGCCACCAAAATCGCAAGCCAAATAAATCTCTATCTCAAGTATTTCTGTTCAGCAACACTATAACAAACTAAGACAATATGAAATTATTTCAATATTTTTAAAGTATAATTTACCACCACTAAAATAGATATTAAGTGCCTTCTTAAAAGGCAGCAGGTTTTCAAAAACAAATTCTGTTAAGCTTGATAAGTGGCAGAGAGGGGAAAAGCAGGTACAGTTTAACCCTCAGCTGAGCCACACTGCCTGAACTCAAAGCCTATCTCCACCGTACAAGAGCGAGGGGACCTTGAATGATTTATCTGCTATTTCAGTGCTTTGGTTTATTCCTTTATGCATAGAACAGAGATAGTAATGGGGGGCTTGCCATACAACTTCAATATGATGAGCCATGTAAAGCTCTTGGACTACTGAGCTATTATTAGTTAAGTAAATATTTCTAATGAATTTATATCCTCTTAATTACCAATCATTGAATTTAGTTAGCTATACAGAAATCATACTTACAGAAAATCATCCCTTATGTTCCCATTAAAAGTGCCACACAGACCTAATGTTCTTCTTTTCCATGCACTAGTGAGCTGAATATAAATTCTTTCCCCATCTATAGCAAACAGTATCTTTAAACCAAATGTTGTTTTTAGGAGTATAAATAAGGATGACAGAGTTTGAATTTCAACAAGTCCTGCAGGAAAAGAACACATATAAATCAGCTTTGAGATACACAAGCAATGTTCTAAAAAGGCTAGAGTACACCACCAGGGCTTTTCTTCCATGATATGGGGAAGAGGGACAGCTGTCTCACAGTTCCTGCCCATGTTCCCACGCCCATTTTTGCCACCCTGTGGCTTCCTTCCCCTCTCCCCTTCTTCCTCTCCCTCTTTCCTGGGTCTTAAGCAGATATTTTTAATAGGTTATCAAGCCAATACGTAATTCCAGTTTACAAGCACCTCATGAGAAAGGGTTTATAGACATTTGAAAACTCTTTTCTTGGGAACCAGCAGTTAGTGTAATGGCTATGTTGCTGGACTCCCACGTAGTCGACCGCGGTTCGTGTCCCGGACCCGGTGGCTTAAAACTCACGCCGGGCGCGTGTGCGTATGTGCCCAAGATCCTGAGAGGAGAATGGAGGAGAAGGGATTGCGGCGTGACCATCCCCCCTGGGGGGTGATTTCTCGCTTTCTGTCTCTATGTCTCTCTCTGTCTGGCGAGCGCACGCGCCCTACAGTGAAAATCTCTCAAAAAAAAAAAAAAAAAAACTCTTTTCTTAACTTTGTGTGTGTTTGTATAACTCAATAAGGAAGTGGTATTTTCCTCAAAATTCTCCCATTCCCTTTAGACTGTCAGCAAAAAGGAACACAGCACTAGAGAAGCACCATTTTATGAGACACTTTTAAAGACAAGAAACTTGTATTCAAAACTACACTAATAACATTTGCCACCACAGGGGAAGCGTTGCTCTTCGTTACTTGTGTGTCTTCCCCACAATCTCTGACACAATCTGGTTATTAATGACAGAAATCTGAGAATCATTATTTAACCACCCTACTACCCCTCTTATCTTCCCCCAATCAACCCCAATCCAACCACTAAGTTTGGACCATTTTATTTTCTAACCATATTTCCAATATTCATTTCCTCTCTGGCATCTCCACCCTGTTGTCATAGCAGTCTTATCCCTCCCCCTCCCCCCCCCACACACACACCAAAAAAAACTTCTTAAAACTAATTTTTAAAACTAATTTATTTGGTTAGATCATATGAGATTGCCACCTTTGTACATAAAGATGGTCAACTAATGACAGTTTCTTATTTGATTCATATCAAGTTCATCTTCTTTATCAGGATAACTATCATAAGCAAAATGGAGTCTTTCCCAGTCTTATCCCCACCCTTTTCCCTAATCTCTACTCTGGACATTCTCTACTTACCCTTTTGTTGTAGCAATGCCAAACTAGTTACAGTTCCCCTAAAGATATCACATAGTTCTATATCTCCTTGTTCACCATATCCAGAAAAGCTTCCTGACTAGTCCTGCACACCCTTCCCAAGTGCTGGCTGCACTGAACCTCATTTAGACTCTCCAAGTCCCTATGCATATCTTTGAATTTATCACATTTTTTTAGTGGCTATCTGCTTCTCTTCCCTTCCAAATTCAAGGCCACCTCAAGTAAACACTGGGTCCCATAAACATGGTGGTCTTCACTATCTGCAGCTAGAATGTTAGGTAGTCGGCTAATGGGAAAAGACTCTATGTGGGCTATGTTTGCTGCTGTCACTCTTTTTAATGGAAACAAAGTACACCATTAGCATTGCTCCTTACCATTAAGATTGAAGCCATGGTTAGGACTGGTGAGGATTTGTCCTCCCCTACTAAGGGTCACTTGTTTGTTAAAATCATCTTCCAGAATTAGAGTTATAGACTGAAGGCAGACCAAGCCAAGGTTCTGCATAAAAATTAAATTATCAATGAATGAATAATAATGAGAGTGAGGCACAGAAAGAGGGGAAATGAGAGAGGGATAGGGAAAAAGGGGAGGGAGAGAAAACAGAGAAGAAAAGAGGAAGAGTATGTGTAAATACAAATTTTCAGTACATAGAAAGCTTGAGTATAAGTAATACTGGGTTGTTAGAAAATGTATTTTTACTGTTTTCTATGCAAAAATGCATCATTACTTTTCTGACAACCCAATATAATAATGTAGCTGTTACATAATTTCATGTTGCCCCATTCCTGATAAAATAAATACTTATACAGTACATTAGATATCATATATATACATATATATATATACACACACACTTGTATTTTACATAAAACATTAAATAAAAAATTTTTCAATAAAGCACAAATAATGTTTCACATAGCACACACTCAGAATACCTCCTCAAATGCATTAAAGTGGTAGATTAGACATAAAAAATTCAATAGGAAAACAAAGAAAATTACGACTCTATGTAGGAAGCTAACACATTCTAATATATTGCAAAAACAAAAACTAGAAAAAAAAGGTCAGAGTTTCTGTTAGAAATAACTATTTTATATTGGGATAAAATTAGGAAATTAAAGATTTTAGCAAAATTTTGATTTCCTAGTTTAGAAAGATGAATGGGGACCATCAGGTGGCATGGTGATTAAGGCACTGGACACTCCCACATGGCTGACCACAGTTCAAGTCCTGGACCTGGTGGCTTGCTTTCTCTCTCTCTCTCTCTCTCTCTCTCTCTCTCTCTCTCTCTCTCTCTCTCTCTCTCTCTCTCTCTCTCTCTCTCTCTCTCTGTCTCTCTCTTGTCAAATTAAAATAAATGAATGAATAAATAAAATTAAAAATAAATAATTAAAAAAAGAAAGATGAATGAAAGATCTGGGTTTCTTTATCTATAAATTACTGATGTGCTTATTGCTTCAAGAAAATTTCTAAAATAAGTATGTGAACATGTTAACAAATTAATCATTTAGAATATATGAAAACTATTCTATCCTGTCAAGAGCTAGCTCTTTATATAGCTAGTTTTGAAAGAAACATTTAGGTCCACATGCAATCATGCAGGAAATGTTCAAGAAACTATACATATAAATACCATTTTAAAGAACAGAAAATTCAGGCCTAGCCATGTAACACACAGATAGTACTACCACTTGGGAAGCTGGAGGTCACATGGGAGGCCTGGGTTTAGTTTGTGCGCAAACCTGAACATGCCAGGTATGCCTATGCACACTTGTAAACCTACCTGATTATGGTCTGGCAGGAGGGTGGTTGACACTATGTGACCCCGTCAAAACTATTGCTCTTTTTCTCTCACTTTCTTTCTCTCTCCCTTCCCAATGGTATGTTATAAAATATTTATCAGCATTTTCCCCCTCCTTTGTACTACATAAAATAATGGTGTCTCTTAATAACCAATGTCATTTCAGTTTTGAAGACAATAACTGTACTCATTCATTGTCATTCTTAATCTAGATATGAAGTTAAAGTAACAATAAATGAATAAATGAATATACCTCTGGTTATTTTGAGACGTTATTCTTACCTGCTCACAGGGAGCTTTCTGTAAAGTAATTGTGAATTTATCTTTTCCCGTCCCTTTCACAAGGATGTACTGGCACATGCCAATAAAAGAATAATGTCGGCCATCAAAAGTTGTAAAATGAGAATCGCCCACAACTGAGCATTGAACTACCAAAAGAAAAAAAGAAAAGAAAGAAACAAAAGGGAAAGGAGCAGGAAATAGAAAAAGAGGAAGAAAAAAATAATGTTATTTCTTAAAAGCAGGAGATTTAGGATAGATTTTTATGCATCAAAATAACACCTGAGTGTTGGGACCAGCAGTTAGCATAATGGCTATGTTGCTGAACTCCCATTCAACCGTGGTTCAAGTCCCGGATCCAGTGGTTTAAACTCACATGTGTATGTATGCCCAAGATCCTGAGAGAATGGAGGAGAAGGGATTGCAGCATGGCCATCGCCCTGGGGGGTGATTTCTCGCTTTTTGTACCTCTGTCTCTCTCTGTCTGTCTGGCAAGCACAAAAACCTCTCCAAAAAAAAATTTTTTTTAATTAAAAAAAACACCTAAGTGTTTAAAATTTACAGGTTTGACAAACTTTACAGATTACATTGCATGATTCAATTTAAGATTTATTAAATGATAGCTCTTCCATGTATGGTTTTGGTTTTGTAATATTTAGTCCACTTTAATAAAATTTTCAAAAGTTGCCTGCTTAAAACTATAATTTATTCAAGCCAGCTGTTGGCATGGGGGTTAAGATGGCTGGACTCCACATGGTCAAAAGGTTTGAGTTCTGGACCAGGCAGCTTAAAAACATGCCCCACACATGTGCGTGCATGCCCGAAATCCTGATGGAAGAACGGAAAGAAGGGATTAGGCATTGCCATCCTTCCCAGGGGTACTTTCTCACTTACCCTTTCTCTCTAGCAATAAGTGCATGCACCTTATAGCAAATTTTTTAAAAAATCATTTTTTAGTCACTTAGCCTCTGAATACTTCCATTTATAGATAACATCCCTCATTAGATATTTTCATAAAAATTGATGCTCTCTTTCTCAATAAAAAAAAAATGAAACATTTTCTTCAAAAATTATTTAAAAGATTACCTGGACAGTCATGTTCAGTGCAGTTCCAAATTCCACCAACACAGACACTAAATGAAATTATAAAAATATTAATCTACTCATTAAAAAAACTTTACTAATGTTCACATCAATATATTGATTATTATAACAAAATGTATCATATTTATAGGTTGAGAATAATCTGACTTGAAAAACATCTCTACAAAAGTTCTACTGACTGATAGCAGAACTGGGTAGCATCTAAGCTCACAATATTATTATTTTATATCTATTTTTACTGCCATCACATATTTTAAAAAAAGAGAAGACTCATCCTTTTATGTAAAATAACAATATATTCCAACCTCACAAAGAGTTCTGGAGAAGAAAAGCAAAGCTCTCATAAGGCAGGAGCTGAAATCAGTATCTGAGAGCATGGCTAGTTTTCGGACTGCGTTTCAGTGACATGTACTGACGCAAAGGAAAAGGAGCTCCGTAACACTGGATATGTGTTTCTTTTTTAAGATTGTCCAAGGAGAATTTCATGTTTGCTGAGATTGTTAGTTAGCTAATTTACTAAGAAACTCCAAATGTTTCTAATCATACAAAAATTGGCAATATGGATCTTTTTAAAGTACTCACTAGATAAACCTAGGAGCACCATCAAGTTTCAAGAGTAAAAGTTATATGCAACTTAATGATTAAAAATGATAAGAAACTGCCACAGAGTCATCACGTGAATGTAAGTGTTTATGTCCAGGGAAGTAATAAGAATTGTGTTTTAAAAGAAAATATAATAGATTACCCCCTACACAAACAAATGGAGTTTGAATAAAATGCAAACTCTATCAGACAGAATTTTTGGAAGAAAAGGAATAATAAGCATATTCCTTTAAATATCTCTCAACTAGACAAGTACCCAGGCACAACTGACCACACATTGAGTACATACCATTCAGTACATTCTTGCTCAATTTTTGAACCAACAGAATAAGCTAATCCATGAAAACTACATGGACAGTTTTCCAAGGAGATACAAGTCCCATTGTCCATTATGAGGCCTATTTAAGAAAAATATGTATCAAATTATCAAAGGAAACAATAAAGATTGCATTCTTTGAATTAAGCATTCAACTAACTTTTATTGAACATCTGCTTACACTAGGTGCTAGAAATACAAATTCTTTTTCTTTAAGGAGGTTCCTGACAACCTGGCTCTTCTCAAATCAGCAGCCAATTTATAGGGGTTTATTTCAGTGGATTTCAGCTTTTTTAAACCATGACCTGCTATCAAAAACTAAAGGTTCACCTTCAGTGTTCCCTTGTATTTGAGGAGAGAAGGAGAGAAGGTCAAAGTATTTTTGGCTTAGTTTCTGTTCGCTCCAAGATGAGAGATGTACACCACCGAGATCATCAATAGCGAGGCATTCCGGCTCAAAGGTCCAACCCAGTGGGACTGCGCTTGCCATTTCTCTCTGACTAGTAACGGAGGATGAAACAGAACTGATTCACCATGTTCCTACGCAAACTGTTTCACTCAGCTGACCCTTTTTTATAGCAAGACTTTATAGAAAAAGCACTGATTTATACTTAGGCACATAGATTTCTGTTTTGGTTCTAGCTCCTTAACCTGTCATCAACTGGTAACAAAGAGCTCAGATGGGCCCTGCTTTACCATACTTTGAGTAGCACTGAAATGACAATAAACTGAGGTCAACAGATCTGGATCCAAGTAACGCTCATTCATATTAAGTATATGACATTGGGAAAAAAAAATCAGTTGACATCTCATTTTAATCTATAAAAATATAAGAGTTTGTGTAAACCTCTGTGTTTTTTATAAATGTCTATAAGTAGAACAGAGTCAGTCTTGAATTTAAATCCCACCTATATCACTTGCTGAGATACTTTTCATTTCAGATATTGAAACGACATCAAGACTAACATCTACTGGAAAAATGTGAAGGCTTTTTCTCAAACTTGCTTACATCTTTTAAAAACTGAAAATACATAAATTATTAAATATCATTAAATATTAAGAGAAAAAAAGATTTGCCAGAGGTAACTTCAGGACTGTAGATTCTGAGTTTCCTGGAAATTTTACAAAATAAAGAATCTTTTATTAGAGAAAAACAGTCGATCTTCCCAGTAACCTCAGGAACTGTAAGGGTAGAAAACAGCAAAACGAACTGGGAGAAAACCAGCTTCTACGAGTACGGACATGGCTTCTTCATGAGGCACTTACCATCTGGGCAGTAACAGCCATCAAGACAATGCAGATTGCTCCCAAGACATTGCTTCTCAAAAGTGCAGGTTGGTGGGCAACAGCTGATACAATCCCGATGGACAAAGCTATCATCGCATCTATCAGCTAAAGCAGGCAGACAGAGGAGCTGTGGGTCAATTTTATTCATGTCTCTTTATAAAAATCAGTGTTTCAAAATTATGCAGGTTTAAATCAATAAAATGTGAAAAGAATAAAGAGGGGCATGGAGAGCAACTGTAGGTACCAAAGACAGTATATCTAAGGGTGGGAAATGGCAGAGGTGAAAGAGAGGGAATCAATGGTGGGGAGGAAGCAAAATATATAAGAAACAAGAAATGGAAAACTGTTAACGATAACACGATGGTAATATCCTTGATTGAGCCAATACACAGTGTAGTCTGGATGGAGAATCTCACTTTGTACACTGTAATAGTGTACAGTGAATTAATGTAGATAAAAAAATTTAAAACAAAAAATAAATAAATAAAAATTATGCAGGTTTACAAATATAACTGAATCAATAAGAAAAGCCTGGCAATTCATTAGTTTTGAGTACCAAAGGTAAGTTTTTAGTTGTAAGATAAACCAAAAGAGCAAAATACACAGGAGTGTGTGTGTGTGTGTGTGTGGGTGGGGGGGGGGGGAAAACAAGCAAACATACTGCACGCTGGAAAGTCATCTCTCCAGTCCTGAATAGGGTAGCCAGCATGAGAACAGGCTCTAGCATACTCAGTGGCTGCTCGGCAATAGGTTTCATCATCATCAGTTCTAAAAAGCAAAAAGACAGAGCCAAGATGACAGAAAATATTGACAAACCCTGCCTTTGACCACCTACTTCCTAAAAATGGTGAGCGCATGGTGAATATTCCAACACTAATTGATGCTAGCATGTATCATTATATACGATAATGTATTGCTAGATACAGTAAGGCAGAAGACACATAAACATGAGATCCCAGTTAAACTGAGGTATAAACATTGTCAAAGCCTTTTAATAATACCTCTACTTCTTTTCCCAGTGGAAGGACGGCTACACTGAAAGATTCCTATTGTAATTATGAAATTCTTTCCCCACTTAGATTTGCTCCCAAAGCATCATATACCTTTTAGCATTTAGTGAATCCCATTAAAACACATAAAGTTCCATTATGACAAAAAATATCTAGTATGAAGATTGTTTCCAAGGTACTATGCTCTTCAATATACTGGAATAAAACCAAAACCAATAATCTGTAGCACTCAAAAAGTATTTTAACGGTTATCAGGCAGTTCTTGCAGTAAGACTCTAAAAACATTTTGAAAGATTGAATAAACAGCATTTAATATTTAAAAGAAGACTTTGAGTTCTCTCAAGTTTTAATTACTAAAGCTAGTTACTTTTACAGTATTACCAAGGGTAAATAATCTCTAATTATTTTCGTATAATGCTTTAGCTCCCCTAAACAATAATTTCTTATGAGGTCTGCCAATTCCCAAAGCAGATGAACAAGGCACCTCTGAAACAGGCAGGTTTCTAACAAGGTTGTGGCTTTCTTTTTAATTCAACCTAAACTCAAAATTGAATAGTTAAGTGTCTTAGGAGATAATGACCTTAAGAATGTTGCATTTTGTAAACCTTAATGTTTCAGTATCTCGATTGTAAAAGTCACCATCTCAAATTGCACTTATCTTGTGTGACTGTAATTGGAGTCATGCAGTTTATCTAGTTCAATTAACTGAGCCTTAGAAGGAGAAAAGGTCTGACCACATAAACTCCAGAAGCTCAGAAAATATTCTCAACCTACAAACAAGGAAAGTCTTTTCTAAAAGCAACATATGCTAAAATTGTTGAATTCCCAGAAAGACATCAAGTTCATGACTTACGATAAAATATGGATATTGTTTCCTACAATTAATGCTGGTTCTAAAAGTTGCAATGTGAGTATTGGTTTCCGAACTTGATGCAACTGTTGCATTATTAAAATACCTACCATTTATTAAATGTCTATGTCGCTATGGGAGCTGTGCGAGGCAAATTAACATATGGGATGTCACAAAAACTCACAGTTGAACAAGAAAGAAATTACTATCCCTGGGACCAGCAGATTGTGTAATAGTTACATCATTGAACTCCCATGTAGTCAACTGCAGTTCAAGTCCTGGACTCGGCAGCTTAAAACACGCTACACCAAGATTCTGAGAGAAGAATGGAGGAGAAGGGATTGCAGCATGGCCATCTCTGCTGAGGGATTTCTCACTTTCTGTCTTTCTGTCTCTCCAGTGATTTCATGTGCCCTATAGCAAAAAATCTCGCTCAAAAAAAAAAAAATACTATTCTATTTCACTGAGGGGAAATAAACTTGGTTTTCTATTTTGGATGTTAATTTTAATAAGAAAAAGCAGCACTGAAGAGCTGTGATTTTTACATCAGTTGACCTTAACATGGCAAAATAATTTCCTTGCTGCCGGGTTTGGCATCCTCAGGAGCAGAAATAAAAGAGCATAATTTTAATGATTGCATATTGTATCATCCTTCAAATTTCAATTCAAATATCATCTCCTTATGTTGCCTTCATAGGCATTTCCTAAAAAGTTAGTAGTTCTCTTCTCATGTCTATAGCTTTTTATGTTAGAGCACTGAGTTACTGAAGGAGACCCTTCTCTTTGCCTCACTCGAATATGAATTCCTAGGACAAAGACTACATCTAAATTGTTTCTGTTTCTCTAATTTGTGATACATCACTCAGCTCAAAATAGATGCTGTTGAACTGAATTCAATATGCTACCCTAATCCAGGCAGGAAAGTAATTATGTTCAGCCAATTCACATTTTCATTCTCAGGGTAGTGGATCTTTGTGATATGTCCCCTAACACGGGAAATGAAGAGAATTATTCATTCCTATACAGTAGAAGAGAAAGTGTAAGTAGGCCTAGTTCAGAATGAGACATTAAGGGGAGTAACAGGCTAACTCTGGCAGTTTCTCACTTCCAATTCACTGCCCACTTTCACAATTACAAAGCCCTTCCTGTCAGTACACGCCTGTTATGCCGACAAACCCAGACTCTCCACCACAGACTTATTTCTTAAGGTGTAAGCTAATTTCAACCAGTACCAGGTTTTTCTCTAAGCTGCTACTTTTATTATGTCATGGAGAAGCACCAAATTTTTTTGATTTGTTTTGAGATTTTTGCTATTAGAGCGTGTTTGTTCACCAGAGAGACAGAGACAGAGAGACATAAGGCAAGACATCACCCCCCACAAAGGGAACAAGCAGACAGAGACAGAGAGACAAAAGCCACACTGCAATCCCTTCTCCTCCATTCTCTTCTTGGGATTTTAGGCACGCACGCAATATACACCCAGGATGAGTTTCAAGCCACCGGGCCTGGGACTATAACTGCATTCAATCCATAGGAATCCAGGCCTTAACCACCACACCACCTACTAGCCCCAGCACCAAAGTTTTAAAAGCTAAAGACTAAAGATATCAAAATTTCAAAAGACAGAACTGTTAAGTTTTTTAATGATGGAATTTTAGACAAAACAGGTGTAACACAGACCACTTTTTGTTCAGTTCTCCTTTGTACAGTATTGGAATCCCAAACTTTCTCTGGGCACATGACTGCTCTCCCAAAGCCAGCATTTCCAGCCTGCCTGACATGTAGGTGTGGCCATGTTTCTAAGTTCTGGCCAAATGGTTAAAAGTGAGAGTGTGCATTCAACTTCCAGGTCAGAAGAGGCCAGCCATCTATTTCTCTTTCTCACATTTTAAGGGATACAATGTGGGCATGGAAGTGGTGAGCCAGTTTGGGCCATGAAATTGAGAATAACACCACAGACCAAAGCAATCGTGTAGCAATAAGTTCACTGAGTCATTGGAAAACACACAGAAGAGCCATGATGCCAATCCAAGACCACTTACCAGGTAGCATTTTTATTTGAGAGAAAAATAACTTTTCAATTTAATGTAATCACTGTTACTTTGGCTCAACCTAGTAATGGCCTAACTAAAAAATTAAAAAAAAAAAAAAAAAAAGGCTTTCCTGGGCCTACTAAATGATACGTTATCTCAGCTTACTTGCGAAATAGGTACTATGTTATTAAGACAATTTAAAAGAGTAGTCTAAGAAAGAGTATTTGTGAAATAAGAACAGTTTTGTTTTGTTTTGTTTTGCTTTGCTTTGTTTGGTTTCATTTTTGAGAGATTTTTGCTATAGAGTGGATGCACTCTCCAGAAACACAGAGTGAGACAGAGGGAGAGAAAATGAGAAACCATCCACCCCAGGAGGATGGCCATGCTCCAATCCCTCCTCCTCCATTCTCCTCTCAGTATTTGGGATGCACAAGTACATGAGCTCAGCATGAGTTTCAAGCCATCTGGCCCAGGATTTGAACCATGGACGACTATCTGGGAATCTAGAGCCTAAAGCACTATGCCACCTGCTGGCTCCAATAAGAACAGTTTTTAATATATGGCTCCATAAGGACTATAGACTACTGACAGATATTCTCAAAAACAAAGACTATGTAAAAGAATAAAGGAATATAAGTAGCTCTTAAAAAATAAAAGAAAAGAAGGAAGAGAATTTTTAAAATATATATATTAAGAGGAATACCCAATGTTTTAGGTTGAAGAGCTCTTTCAAAGCACCTGCATTAGCTAGAGAACCTCTAAAATTTAGATATTGTACATATAAATCAAGGCATAACTGTACTCTATTCAAAATTAAAAGATAAAACAAGTAAGTTCATTTTAATATCTAGAAACTATTACATTCATTACTTTTATAATTTGTTTAATTAAAGAGAATTAGTTATAGATTTAGTTCATACTACTTCAATTTCTCTTTGTTCTCACCCTTTGATAAGTTTAAACTTCTTAACAAGCTACCCAAGATGTCATTTGAGTGGTTTAACTCAACAACAACAACAACAACAAACCACCTTGGTCTTTTACAAAAAAAAAAAAAAAAATTCCTATGTAAGGACCAGCAGATGGTATAATGGTTATTTCACTGAACTCCCATAGAGTCGACCATAATTGGATTCCCAGACCTACGGGCTTGAAACTCATACCAGGCACATGTGCGTGAGTTCCCAAAACCCAGAGAGGAGACTGGAGGAGAAGGGGTTGTGGTGTGGCCATCCCCACTGGGGGGTGATTTCTCACTTTCTGTCTGTCTCTCCAGTAAGCATATGCACCCTATACCAAAAATATTTCTCTAAAAAGAAAAATTCCTATGTATTATTTATATTTCCTGTGATTGATAAAAAAGAAGGCATATTAAAATTTCTTCAGGCATTTTTGAACATTCAAGATAAATAATTACATACTTTATAATCTTTTAGAAAAAATTGTAACACACTTTACTTCAACAAAGGGTATTTATAGTAAGTTTTACATGAACTACTAGGATGACTCCAGCTGAATTTTTTTTGCCTACACAACCACTTACTTTAAGTGTTCCTAACTCAGACAGAATGCAGGAGAGTGACTTTAGATAGGAAAAATATATTTTCAATAATTTCCACATGCAACAGAATTTCTTTCATATAGTCAGCACAATACAATATTCTTTTTTAAAAATAATTATTTTATTTAACTTTATTATTATTATTATTATTTAATTTGACCAGAAAGAGACAGAACGAGAGAGAGGGAAAGTGAGAAAGCAAGCCACCAGGTTTGGGACTTGAACCATGGTATGTGGGAGTCCAGCACCTTTAACCACCACACTGCATATGCCGGCCCCCACAATACAATATTCTTAGCAGTATCTGTGACTTTCATGAACATGTCTGATATCTTATTTTTTCACATTTTCATTTCTTTTTACACCTGTTACAGATATCACAAAATATTGTTTATACTCATCATTATGACAAATTGTTGCAAGTTATTAGATATGAAACACATAACACACACATACAGTTATATCAGAAATTTATCTATTTTACGATTTCGACACAATTAGTTTACCTAGTAACCTTTTATCTTTTCATCTGTTCAGTTCAAACACTATTTTGATCAAAGGTCCACAGATCTCTCAAGAATCCTGCAAAGAGACTCTGTTCTGCACTCTATTCATGCTGCTTGTATAAAATATTTAGTCTGTACCTGTTAGATAGTTAGCTTCTAATAGCTGTTAATACACCTTAAGTTTTACATTACCCATTATGTTTTGTAAACTGCTAAAACGGGTAGTTACAGAAGTCATCTTGCTATTCTTTCCACATAAGGAAAATGTTATTGTACACACAAATCATTTCACTTACTTGCAAAGATCATTCACACAGCTGGCAATATACAAATATGGATCGATATATTCATGGCAGCTTAGAAAAGGAAACTGCAACAGTATCTGACACTTGAAGAATATGGCCTGCACAGAAGAAGACCCCAGTCACCAGGATATATTTAATCACATGTACTTCCACTTATTTTTAGTGAGCTATAAGCAAGATTACTCATATCAGAAAAGAGACGGTAATTTATTCTTACAAAATTTAACCGACGGTTTTAACTGCATATTTTCATAATGAGAACTACATTTGTGAACTCTTTATATTCACTATGTCTGAAATCATCTTAAAGTTAATCCCTGTAACAATTGCATTTCCTGATTTAATATTTGAAATTAAGTTCTATTTACACTAAAAATGCTTAGGGTCAGATATCAATGCCATGGAAATGCAATAGGACTCATAATACGAAGGTGTCTGATAACCATCCCAAGGCTTCCCTGAACACCCTGGACAGGTGACCCATATTGGCTGGGGCTATGGATAGTGAACAGCTTAAAGGCCCTGCTGGGGTTTCTCCCTTACTCTCTGAAGGAAGAAATGAATAAATAATTAAACTTTTTTATAGGCCTTATGCTAAATATAAAAAATGTTTTTGAATCTATTATGTCCAACATTTCAAATTTTTCACACCAAATTTACCTCAAATGCTGGCATTCCACTGGAGCATGGATTTGGAAAATCTGAGGGTGTGGGTACACATCTGATGTCATCTGGCATTTGCACCAACCAGCTATTTGCAAACATAGCAATGTCTTCTGTATAGTCCTCTATTTCACATAAAAACATACACACAAATTGGTGTAACTGGATCACTTTACACAAACACAGACACAGTTCTTCAACATAAACTTTATGGTCAAAAAGTTAAACTCAGTAATATTAAAATTGCCAATGTGACCATAGACAGTAACATTGCTTTAGCATCATAAAAATAAATTCAACAAAGTATCCATGCTAAATAAAATAGTACCATTAAAGAGAAAAAGAAAACTACATCGAAACAACATGATGAGGACTGAAAGTGAACAAGTATAAGAAACACACCAGGAAAGCCAACGTTCAGTTTACAATGTAACAAGAGAAAAAATAAGCACAAAACTAAGAAACATAAAACTTTGGTGTGAATGTTTTCAGACAGCTCACTTGTTATATTTGTCATTAGTAAGAACCTCATTAAAACTGTCATGGTTCACAATATTACAAATAGTTCTTGTTGGGCTAGGTGATGGTCAGCACCAATGCAAATGGCCCCTCATGGGAATGGTCTTGGGTTTGCATTCCAGGACTTCCCTGAGCATGCTGGGTATACACGCATATTTGTGATCTGGGCCAGCTGGGACTAGGGGGTAAATCATAGCCTAGAGTATCTGTTGGGGGGTGTCTCTCTCTAGGCCTTTAAGATCTCTCTCATGGAAGAAATAACTTTAAAAAAAACCTCTTAAATTTTTGTCATTTTTTGTTAAGCCTTTGAGAATACTTCAGAGGACAGGCACATAGACTATGAGAGACCAGAAAAGACAAAACTGAGAAGAGAACCAAGATCATCTAAATGTGATAAACTTGTTTCTAAACATGTTCAGGAAAGACAACCCAATATTAAGAATTGTGAAGTTATGGGGCCAACAGATGGCATAGTGGTCACTGAACTTCCATATGGCCAACCACAGTGCAAGTTCCAGACCGGGTGGCTTGAACATCTCGCCGGTACATGTACGTGAGTGCCCAAGATCCCAGGAGGAGAAGAGAGAAGGGATTGAGGTGTGGTCATCTTTCTGGGAGGGTAATTTCTCACTTTCCCTCTCACTGTCTGTCTCTCTCTCTCTCTCTCTCTCTCTCTCCCTCCCTCCCTCTCTCTCTCTCTCTCTCTCTCTCTCTCGCAAGTACACATGCCCTATGGGAAAAAAATTCTAAAAAATAAATGAATAAAATAAAGAATTGTGAAGCTATCTTAGCATCATTCAGAGGCAAGATTCAAGAGCTAATTTGTAGGAAGAAAGAAACAGATGTAGGTCGTGATAACTCTGAAGTGCTGGCTCCAAATCAAATTTAAATTGTCTCAACACGTGACCTGCAAACAAATTCAGGGCCTGCCTGATACAGAAATTAATCTTGCTATACATTCAGACAAAGACTAAACCTCAAATTTCAAAAAATTGTTAGAATTGAACAAGATGACATCTCAAAGTTCCCTCTAAGACAGTGAAATGTCAGAGTTGAGATTTGGGTTCTCCACTACCTGGATCTGCATGGTCACAGGTCTACCCCTGAGGACAACCTATTGCACCACAAACATCAAACATTGCAAGCCAAATATTTTAGCCCTCTGAGCATTTTCAAGACAGGAAGATGATGTCTGGGTGCTACACGAAACACCAGGAAGACTGTGGGGATTATCCACAATAAGACATTGCTCTCTTAGTGTACAATCCCAAACTATTCTGTAGCCTGGAAGACTTCTCATGATCTTGTCCCATACTTCCCATATACCCTACCCTGCCCACCTTTGACCTGCCCATTCTTTTTTTTTTTGGAGAGGTTTTTGTCATAGGGCGCGTGCGCTTGCCAGACAGAGAGAGACAGAGAGAGACAGAAAGCGAGAAATCACCCCCCAGGGGGGATGGTCATGCTGCAATCCCTTCTCCTCCATTCTCCTCTCGGGATCTTGGGCACGCACGCACACACGCCCAGCGTGAGTTCTAAGCCACCAGGTCCGGGACGCGAACTGCAGTCGACTACGTGGGAGTCCAGCGACATAGCCATTACGCTAACTGCTGGTTCCATGCCCTGCCCATCCTATATCTTCTACTCCTCTTCCTACTCAGCCTACTCCAGTCATACTAGTTTATGCTTTTCTTCAAGCACTCAAGCTCATTTCCACCTCAGGGAACTTGTTCCTACTCTTCCTCCTTCAAATCCACTCTTCCCGCAGACCTTCGTTCACTACCTCCCTTACTTCAGTTAGGCCTCTGTTAAATGTGCCCTCCTCAGAGTCCTTTTCCACTGCATGATTTAGGCTAACACGAAACACACATTTCTGCCATCCCTCTTTCCCCTTCTCCCACTTTTTTTCATGTCTGCCTTTGCTCACAGAGAATAAATTGTAATCTGTTTGTCACTGTATTACATTTTGTCTTACACTATAATACACACAAGGTGATTTTAAATGTTTGTGGAAAAATGAATAAGTATATGAATTTATTTGGGGGCCAACATTTGAAATTCATACATAGTCTTTAGTAATACACATGTCCGTAAACTTTTTGAAGACCTCCCTGCAAACAACATAAAAGGAGAAAGTTTGTTTCAGCTGTTCTACTGTTATATCCCTAGTTTACACCTGTCATATAATTGACACTCAAAATGTATTTTGAGTAATGAACAAATTAATGAATAAATGCAGTTGACTCTTGAAAACACAAGTCGAAACTGCACAGGTCCACTTATCCATGGATTTTTATCAACATTTACTGTCATTATATTTTCTCTTCTTTATGATTTTCTTAATATGTTCTCTTCTCTAGCTTACTTTATTGCAAGAGTACAGCCTATAACACATGTAATACATATACAAAATATGTGTTAATCAAATACTTATGTTATCAAGAAATCTTTCAGTTAAGAGTAGGCTATTAGTCAAAAGTAATACATAGATTGTCAACTGAGCAGGGTGTTCGTACTCCTAAGTCCCACATTTTTCAGAGGTCAAATGTATAAGAGTTTGGAATACTTATTAAATATCAACAGATTATTAGAAATACTAATGCTTTCATATTTTGCCACACGTTTTATCTCTTATATCACTGGAAATTTTACATACTAAACAAAGCATGGGTCTACTTATTTGAAAAAACTGGGGTGGCATGGTACTTAAGGTGGCTGGATTCCCATGTGATCGACCACATGTTCACTGGGCACATGTGTGTGCATACCCAACAGGAGGAGAATGGAAGAGAAGGTATTGTGACATGGCCATCCTCCCTACAGGGTGATTTCTCACTCTCCCTCTCTCTGTCTCTGAGCACATGTGTCCTATGACCAGAAAGAAAAAGAAAAAACTGTGTCCTTTTAAAATAAATTTATAGTCACATTTCATTTCACAAAATTATTATTTTCTTTAAAAGTCTGAAAAGCCAAAAATATTTTCCAATGGCCCAGCTATTTTAATATTTATACACTAATTTTAATATTACTAAGCAACCTGGGTAATCCCTTAGAGTTCACATCAATTTCAGCTTTTGAATCACATATTTGACTATTTTTACCCCATTACATTAATAAAAGAATCACAAATGCTGTTCATCATGAGATTTTAAAATCCCTATCAGTGTTACACGAGTCTGCTAACTTAAACCTAAAATGCTTTGTATAAAACATAGTCTACATACAGTAATTTATCATCCATATTGGGATACTTTTGAGAGTGAAAGAGAGGCACTATTAATTATGTTGGAAAAAAATAAGAATAAACCAGGACTCCTACATTGGTGCATAACTAGACATAGACATGAATTATGGAAACGGAATTCTTAACCAGGCAACAAATTAAAATCTTTCTATGTGCACAGAAATTCTGAAGAGTCTCATTTTTTTGTGAAGTCATCCCTGAAGGGTGAGTGGAAATACAGAGAGAAATACAAATTTAATCACTGTTAAGAAACTATGCATTCCATGTCATTCAACCAACCTATCTAACGCTCTGTAAAGATTTATCTAATCAGCAAAGTAAGGCTGAGTACAGTTTCAAGAAAATACTAACACCTTAAAGCTAAAGGTAATACAACTCATCTCCAGACATTTTCTTGCATTATTACAGTACAGGAGGAAACAGCAAGACAGTTTTTTGTCATATCCTTACAGAGTTGTAAGTTCATTTTTTTGTTTTGTTTTTTTTAACTACTTTGCCTTCCTCCAAGCAGCTGCAATTCTGAAAAAGCTAAATATCTCTTTGGGCCCCTCCCACACACTTTCAGGAGTCCTTGCCTTCTACCAGAACAGCCATAATTCAGATCAGTTGTCTCCTGCCACTTCCTATCTGCTTACACCCTTTTGCAGGCTGCCAATTATCTCACTGTGAGTGACCTTTTCATGGTCCAGGCTATCAAAGAGTGTCTGGCCCCGAACTCAAATCCCTACTGTGAGTTTTCCTGCCTCTAACAAAAGCACATGTTCTGTTCTTTTCTTTCTTTCTTTTTTTTTTTTTTTTTCATTTAGAGAGAAGGTATTTCTATGCTACCTAGATTGACCTGAAATTTTTAATCATCCTTTCTTCAGCCTCCAAGGGGCCAGAAATACAGGCCTGGTCAGATGCTAGTTTCTATCCTGACCTCCTATCACGCTACCTCAACATCTCAAGGGAAGCTGCCCAAAACAGTCTTTTCTAAATTTAACAGTGAAAACTGGATTAAGTAGGTTTTGGGGTTTCTTTTTTTTTAATGAAGTATTGATACAGATGAAAAAGATATCAGTAATTACCATTTGAAGGATTCTGCCTGAGTCTAAAAGCCCACTTCCCAATACAGTTTCAAGTGTCCAAATTTGTGAACCTGCACACTGGAAATACCCAAATGGATGTAAAACACCATTTAATGATGATCCTAACATTGTACGTTTGAATTATGCTCACAGACCTTTGAACGTTCACTTACATTTTCCCATTCAATATTTAACAGTTGGAAAGTTTTCAGGATTTATATTATAATCTCCATTTTATATATGAGGAAATGGACTCCTTAGAACTCTGCTCTCTACTCTAGCTACTAGTAAACTAAATGTGATGATCCATTTTCCATCTAGGGTAAAATGTTTACATTTTAATAAGCACCTCTTAAAGCAACATAAAGACATTTCAAATACTTTTTTTTCAGCTTCACTATAACATAAAGACATTTTCAAACATTTTTGTTTTAACTTCACTATAAGCTTATTGAGGAGATACTTCAAGATAATCATAAATTACATAAAACGTATTGAGTATTATCTATATGGTGGGAAATATGCTGTTATGCATGGACTGTTTCACTTAAGTCTTGCAATTCTATGAAGTATATACTGTTATTACATTATTAAACTTAGGAAGTGTATAGGTGGCAAAGTAGAATTTGAATTCCACAGACTAATTCCAGAGCCCACACTCTCTACGTAGACTTTTAGCATCACTTAAAACAAAGCACAGGAACTCATCTCTCTGAATATTGTAACATAAAACAAAGCATTATATATCGCTTTACAACTCAGAGGCAATTGTTCACACACTAAGCATAGGATTCAGAGCCAATCAGATCTGACATTCAACCTAACAATATTGATTATAAGCTGTGTTAAACTAGACACATCACCTTGTGTCTTCATTATAAAATGAAGACAATGCTACCCACGTTGAAATATGCTGTGAGGGTTGGGAATACTAGAGATATATACTCATAGTAAACATTATCATCGCTTGTATCAAAGTGGGATCAGCAGGTGGATGGTAGTTAAGGTGCTGGACTCCCACAGGGTCAATGTGGTCTGAGTCCCAGGCCTAGCCACCTGAAAATCATGCCAGGACATACACATGTGGGCCCAAAATCCCAAAAGGAAAATGGAGAAAAAGGGATTGTGGCATGGCCATCACCCCTGAGAGGTGACTTCTCACTTTCCCTCTCACTGTTTCACTCTGTCTCTTCCAGCAAGTACAAGAACCTTATGGCAAAAAGTTAATTAAAAAAAAAAAAAACTATCAAGGTATATTATTATTACTGATTAGTCTATTAGTTCAGAATTATTATATCCCTACTTTTACGGCACAAAAAGTAAGATCACAAGATTCTTAGACTTCTGTAGAGCAAGTCAGGTTTACCGGTACTAAGAGCAGTATTCTTTTTTTATTGTGCCTTTGTGTGTGAACTTAAATCATGATTATGGCTTGTGATTCTCTTAGTCCATTGTCACTGTGCACTGGTATCAGAGTACAAACAGAACTATATCCAATAAGTCACCATCAATAGTTTCATGTCTTAGATTTAATAGACAATCAAGTAGGTATATAAAATTTTCCAAGTTACTATTCAACTTTTATAATTCTATAAATATTTTACCTTTAGAAAAACTATTATATGTCAGTTATTTAATTTATTCTTAACAAGACTGGATATTAAACAGCTTTTGTCCTGAAGCAGATATGTTTGACCCAAATGGACTTGACTCACTAGGATATAAATTCCAAAAGGAGGGGGGGCTATTTTGTTGTTGTTGTTCACTGATGTTTCCTAAGCTCCTTCAGCAGTGAATATAGTTGTATCCCAGACTCCAAAGTAAATGCTCATTAATACTTGTTATGTAAATATTTCGTCTTAATTTAACAAATGTAAATTTTCAAATGTATCAAAAAAATTTCTGTTTTCAACCTTCACTTAAAAATCACTAGAGCAGGCCAGTGACAAATATGAATTTTCCTCACCCTTTGTTAAGGCTGGATATAAATAGCTCACGAGTGAAGGAAGGAGATTTTAGAAATACCCAATATTTCTTCTGCTCCATTTACTTACCTTCCTGAATTATGAAATCATCAGATTGAATGCCATTGTAGTTTGCACATAAACCACATGATTTCCCTTTATGCTCGTCAGACAGTTTCAGGTAAATTCCAGATATTCCATCCCAGGCCAAAGAAAAGCCAAAGCTTGTTTTCACCAAAATGTAGTCAGCTAGTTTCTCGATGAAAACCTGTCCAATTGTCTGAGGCAATGTTAAACTTGCAAAATGAAACAAAGCCAATTTAAGAATTATGATGAAGAAACAATTACAAATGATCTTTTTTATCTTGAAGCAACTGGAATAATTCATTAAGAGAACTCAGGCCAGTCAGTGGCATAGTATTCTACAACGTTGGACCCACTTTAGAAGGTCCTGGGTTTGTGTCCCAAGGCCTCCCTGTACATGACAGGCATGCACATATGTGCTTTGATCCAGGCTAGTAGAGATGGGAGACGATCACAGCATTGGGGGGGTGGGGAGGGGGGTCTGTCTCTTTGTCTCTCTATGTCATGGAAGAAATAAAGTTTCTTTAAAGGCTTCAAAAGAGAATTATTACTCAAAATTATTGAAGAACTATGTAGTGACATCTCCAAAGCAACTATCCTATGGAAATACTGACATTTTTGATAACTTCAGTGGGGCTGGCATGTGATGTGATGGTTGGGGCACTGGATTCCCACATGGCCAACTGTGATTTGTAAATATTTCGTCTTAATTTAACAAATGTAAATTTTCAAATGTATCAAAAAAATTTCTGTTTTCAACCTTCACTTAAAAATCACTAGAGCAGGCCAGTGACAAATATGAATTTTCCTCACCCTTTGTTAAGGCTGGATATAAATAGCTCACGAGTGAAGGAAGGAGATTTTAGAAATACCCAATATTTCTTCTGCTCCATTTACTTACCTTCCTGAATTATGAAATCATCAGATTGAATGCCATTGTAGTTTGCACATAAACCACATGATTTCCCTTTATGCTCGTCAGACAGTTTCAGGTAAATTCCAGATATTCCATCCCAGGCCAAAGAAAAGCCAAAGCTTGTTTTCACCAAAATGTAGTCAGCTAGTTTCTCGATGAAAACCTGTCCAATTGTCTGAGGCAATGTTAAACTTGCAAAATGAAACAAAGCCAATTTAAGAATTATGATGAAGAAACAATTACAAATGATCTTTTTTATCTTGAAGCAACTGGAATAATTCATTAAGAGAACTCAGGCCAGTCAGTGGCATAGTATTCTACGACGTTGGACCCACTTTAGAAGGTCCTGGGTTTGTGTCCCAAGGCCTCCCTGTACATGACAGGCATGCACATATGTGCTTTGATCCAGGCTAGTAGAGATGGGAGACGATCACAGCATTGGGGGGGTGGGGAGGGGGGTCTGTCTCTTTGTCTCTCTATGTCATGGAAGAAATAAAGTTTCTTTAAAGGCTTCAAAAGAGAATTATTACTCAAAATTATTGAAGAACTATGTAGTGACATCTCCAAAGCAACTATCCTATGGAAATACTGACATTTTTGATAACTTCAGTGGGGCTGGCATGTGATGTGATGGTTGGGGCACTGGATTCCCACATGGCCAACTGTGATTCAAGTCCCAGACCTAGCAGCTTGTTTTCTAATTCTCCCTCTCTCTGTCTGTTTCTCTCTGGTCAAATTGAAGAGTAATAATAAGTTTTTTAAAAAAGAAAACTTCAGTATTGAAAGAAAAGACAAAACGATATTGCTTATCCATACTAATTTAGATTTTATGCTTTCAATTAGATATTTTTAAAAATTATTTATTTTACTATTTTTATTTTGTGTAGAACACATGTGCTCATCAGAGACAGACAGAGTGGGTGGGAAAGTGAGAAGGCAAGCTGTCAGGTCCAGTACTTGAACTGTGGTCTCCCATGCAGGAGTCCAACACCTGAACCACCATGCCACCTACTGGCCTTTGGATATTTCTTTTGACACACAAAAAACACACAGCTGCTACATATCAGTAGTTTCTTAAAATGTGAAAGACATCCTTGCCTATGTAGAACGAAGGCTTCTATGTATTTATTTTTTATCTACAGAGGTAAAGATAAGCTAAAAATGCTATTCAACAGTTCTGAAGTAAAGACAAACAATGTTCAAAATATGTAAACATATTGCTTGAATTCTAATTTGTTTAATTTTATTTTAAAAATATCTATTAGAAAATAGGAGCTTCTGTCCTCAAAAATGTCACCTTGGCATAAGTCATCACTTTCTAAAAGAAAAATGTCTAGGGATAATTAATGATACCTTATACTTTTAATGGTGTAAGGTACTTTATTGGGGACATAATATAATTTGTCATACAGCATTACATAAGGGTTATATTATTAATTTTTAAATTGGATACAATTTGGTTTACTTAAATAAAGGTCATATAGAATATTTAAACTCTCAATTTGGTGACCAGTTTTGCTGTTTTTCACTTACAAATTTTGTGCATATACAAAAGAAATGAGAGGTATAAGGGACTAGAGAAATCTAAATAATTAGATATTTTTAAAGTACATATACTATCTAGAATACTTTTTAAAGAATATTGTTTTCATCACTTGTCAGTCTTTTGGCTAAGATCAAGTGAAAAATACTGTTCTCCTTCTATCCATGAGTATTGAAGAAAAAGCAGGTGTTAACAATTAAAGAAATCAAAAAGAAGGCATATCTGTCCAGGTAACAATATTAAATAAAAAGTATAAACCATAATGTAAAGATGGGTAGTTGATAGGTATATGTACATATTTTTCTCAAAAAATTCAAATTAGTGAGTTCCTTTTTAGGAAGAGCATGGTTATACATAATAGACACCATAAAACTGAATGTACTGGCTAACAAAGAGATAATTCCCAAAGAAGCAACTCTACATATCTGTAACCATTTGCACAAATAATTATTTACAGACAAACTAGCTATAAAAATAGAAAAAAGGCTAAAAATCTAGAGAATAAATAACACTAATATATTCTTATTAAAAATTATAAATATGAGGAATTCATTATAAAAGTCAGTATGAAATCGTCTTAAAAGAAAATCACTTGTTTTGAGTTTATAAATTTATAAAAATTATCTTGAAAAAATGAATCATGTTTATTAAATACTTTTCATACTAAGGTGATGCTAACTGCATGAAATAGTGTAGTTATTTTATGGTAGATATTTTTTGATTTAATAATTTTTCACTTGTCGGTCACTTTCATATAGCACATTTAATTAAATGCACAAGTTTTAACAAAGAAAATTAGATCACTCGGCTTATTCTGAAGTTTATGACAGAAGTATGCTAGTGGAGAGGGGGAACAACAGTTAAATCTCGATAACCTCCAATAAGTCTAAGGCAAAATCCATACAACTTAGGCAGAAAACATTAAAATATTAAACTAAAAGAAATGCATGGATTGATGCTAAAAAGTATTCAGGGGCTCATTTGTACTAAAACCTGTGTTTCACAGGTGAAAGAACTGAAATCCAAAGAGGTAAAGCTTAATGTAGAGTCATGCACATTTTATATCACTTTGGCAAATATTTCCTAGCACTTGTTATGAGTTAGGCCCTAGGCCAGGAACAGCATTAGAATAAGCAACACTGGGACCAGCAGTTAGCATAATGGCTATGTTGCTGGACTCCCATGTGTAGTCAACCGTGGTTCGAGTCCCGGACCCGGTGGCTTAAACTCACACCGGGCGAGTGTGCTTGCGTGCCCAAGATCCCGAAAGGAGAATGGAGGAGAAGGGATAGCGGTGTGGCCATCCCCCCGGGGGATGATTTCTTGCTTTCTATCTCTCTGTCTGTCTCTGTCTGGTGAGCGCATGTGCCCTATAGCAAAAACCTCTCCAAAAAAAGAATAAGCAACACTGCTGAATAATAAAGAAAAAGCAAGTCTTTTTTCTTATATCCTTATAGAAATGTTTTTTTTTAAATCCTTACAGAAATGCCTTCTCTGAATTAAATATTAGTATGCCCTTGTTTTAATGAAGGGTTGGTATTCTCAAATGTTTAACTTAAAGTCATTTTGTTATACAAAACATAATAATTTTTAAAAGTCCTCATTATCTACCCCAAATCCCACGAAAAGTACCTTAAATTACTATTGAAATTTGGCTCTAGGAATTATATATGTAAACACATTGGGTTAGTCAAAGCCCTTTCTGCCCCCAACTGCTGCCTCCTGAGGAGTTTAAATTGAAAAACATCTTAGGTTGGTAAGGTCATTGGACTGGAAAGAATCCCCATGGTTCAAACACTTGCTAGTTAGTTTTGAATGATGGAGAGAATTGTTCCATTCCACAATTTACTTTTCCTGACATAAATCAGCTAGGAAATATTTAAAATTGAGTGTCTCTGTAATTATTTAGATTGGAAAGTAGATAATTCCACAGTATTTCTAGATTAAAGTGTATAAAACAAAAAATATAAACATCCCCTTCCCAAAACTCTTAGGTCATATTCTTGCCAGATAGGAAGTCTGACCTACTCAAGAAGGCCAGTCATTTATTGGATCTGAGTTTTTGTCAGAACCTCAGTGGACTATCTCATGTGACACCCAAATCTCATTCACACAAACTTAGAAAGAACTTTCAGAATCTTTCCCAAAGTAAAATAAGATTTTTTAAAATTTTCTGCTTTAGAGAAAAAAAAAAAAAAGAGGACAAAAAAAAATCTGAGTTGAACAAAAACATCTCAGGAAAAACTGTGATGATTTCATCTCTACTTGTATAAACATATTTGTATCTTGCACAAGAATTAGAAAGGTTAAACTGGTTAGGTTCCTGGCCAGCAGGAAGTCTGCTTTAATTTTAATGTATGTGGAATATAATTTTGAGGATATTACTGAAAGGGAAAACCTCTCTTTCTATTCTCCACAATTCACTCCCAGTGTAAGGTGTTTAGAAATTCTATTATTCTATGGTGTTATTTCCATTTTATTATTTATCATATCTTACCTGATTCCATTCTTTTTTATTTCATGACCATAAATTTTAATTTCTTCTTGGTTTGAAAAGAACAAGCTGATTGACCGATAACAAAAATACACTGAACCAAGGCATTTAGGACTATTATGAACCTTAAATGAGAAAAACAAAAGAAAGCATAGGAACCAGCAACAACAAATAGTATTCATTTGAGTTACTAAAACCACAATATATGATTACAGTTCTAAAATACGCTTTACCAAGTTATACCTACATTTAGAATTTTTGAGAAAAAAAATTTACCTTAGAAATTGGACAATAGAATTGACTTCCTAAAATATAAGCTAAGTCAAAATATTTTTTTTAATAATTTGAATCTTCACATATTGAATGTTAATAGTCTAATGCTACATGGTTTCAAATGGAAAAAAATTATAGGGGTGTCAGAAAAGTGATGATGTGTTTTTCTGCGCAAAAATACAATGATTTTTTTTGATGACCCAATAGTTCTGACAGAAAAACTATAGAGCACCACAAAGAAACACAATTGCAATTTTTATGTCCATATTTTTTATTTGTTAGAGAATTTTAAAACAGGAACTACAAAAGGAGATCTACAAAAGCAATATTTTAAAAATTTATAAAGTGACCATGACCTCACAAAAATTTAAATTTTTAAATTTTCATTTATTCCTAGATAGTGTAGGGGGGGAAAGAAATTATTTCTCAAACAATTTATGGGAAAATTAGTTTACTAGTTGAAAGGAAGGAAGACAGGCAGATAAATGAAGGGGAAAAAAAGAAGGGAAAGGAAGAAACAAGAAGAGAAATACTAGATTTTCTCCCTCTACACCAACATTAATTTCAGAAGGTCTAAAAGGTAAAGTATAAATGCTGAAACCATAAAATAAATTAAAGAAAACAGGAAAAGACATAGATGAAAAAGAATTTCCTAAGTACAAAAGTGTTAAGAAAAATCACCAATAAGA
This sequence comes from Tupaia belangeri chinensis, assembly GCF_000334495.1. Taxonomy (NCBI): domain Eukaryota; kingdom Metazoa; phylum Chordata; class Mammalia; order Scandentia; family Tupaiidae; genus Tupaia; species Tupaia belangeri. Next base: position 6,518,309 of record NW_006159547.1, on the reverse strand, counting down.
AAATTTTTACTATTATAGCAATTTGTTGTTACTTGTTTTTCAGTTTTGCTACAGGGTGTATTCACTAGAAAGAGAGAGAGAGGAAGAGAAAGACACACATGGAAAGTAAGAAATCCCTCCCTGAAGGGATGGCCATACCACAATCCCTTTTCCTCTATTATCCTTTCGGAATTTTGGAGAAAGAGAGAGAGAGAAAACATGACTTTTAAGCTACCAGATCTAGGACTTGAACTGCAAAGACAGCCAAGCAAGGTTCAATACCTTAACCACCACATCACCTGGTTGGCCCTGTTGTACATTAGTTTTATGTTTGATCAGCAAACATATTGTTGATATGATCACTACCGATTATCGATCACTTATTATGTACCAGGCACTATTTTAGATTCTAGGAATACAGCTGTCAACAAAATAGACAAAAATCTGGCCTCATAAAACTTACATTCTATTAGAGGAACTCAGTTAAATAAATATATATATATATATACACACACACACACACACACACACACACACACACACTAAATATAATTAAATTATATACTACATCAGATGACATTAAGAAACAATATTAAAGGGTAAAGGGATATGGTATGTCAAAGTTTGTGAGGCAATTTTATAATGAGTGGCCAAAAAAGGCCTCCCTGAGAAAGTGAAGTCTGGTAAAGATGAAAGCATGAGAATGAGCCATGGGAGATATCTAGGAGAAGAGCATGGTAGGAAAAAGGAACAGCAAGTATAAATGCCTTAGGTAGGAGTATGTCTAAGATGTTCTTAGTACCCAGGAATGTAGGCATGTGACCCTGGGCAGGATATCAGAGGATTCTTCATTAAAGAAAAAAAATGGCAACAACAACAAAAGACAGAGATACTAGTATTCGGGACCTCATCTAGTGAAACTAGAAGAGGACTACTTAATTTCACACTAGCCAAGTAAGCCTCCACTCATATATTCAGTTTCCGATCACTTTTTTTTTAATTTATTTAACTTTATCTGTTATTATTATTAACTATTAAAGTTTGACCAGAGAATAAGAGAGAGAAAGAGAAAGAGAAAGAAAAAATGAAAAAGCAAACCACCAGGTCTGAGACTCAAACCACAGTTGGCCATGTCTAATCAACTATTAGAGAGCCTTATTTTCGAATCTGAACAAACATTCATGAATCATTAGTTATTTCATGAAACTCTACAACATGAAAGATGGGCATTAAATAAAGAAAAGAAATAAAAGGCAGTTCACAAAAAAGCTTCCAGAAATTCATAATTAATACATTCAGGGAGAAAACTATGCACCATCCATAAAACAAAAATTAAAACACTGTTAAAAACTAAAATCAAAGAATAAAGATAAATAATTTCATGCTAAAACTATGATAGGAGAAAAATATTACTTAAGTAGAAAGGTTGGAAGATAACTAAGAGTTGGAAAGAAATAAAAAATGTAAAGCAAAAAACTAAAAATTTGAAATATCGGTAAGAATCAATGAAAAAATTATAAGATCACTAATATGTGTATAACAGAATTTCTGAAAGTGGAAATTAAGAAGGAAATATTATTTCCAAACTAAAAATCATGTGAAGCTTAAAAGGTCCCATCAAGTGCCCAAGACAGACAAACAAACAAAAGAAAGAATAGTAAAAAAAAAAAAAAGAAAAGAAAAGAAAAAGAAGAAGGAAAGAAAAAACAATCATGTAATCATGAAATCTCAGAACTCTCAGGGGTAGAGAGGATCTAATAAAATAATGTCAAAATTATCTGAAATAGAGTGACTCGAACTTTAACATTTTACAAATTGGACCAGCCCTTGGCCTCGTGGTTAGAGAGTTGGATCCCACAGGGCCAACTGCACAGACTGAGTCCCAGACCCGGTGGATTACAAAACACTCCAGGTGCATGGACTTGTGTGTCCAAAATCCTGAAGGGATGGAGAAATGGAGGACAAAAAATTGCAGCATGACTATTCCCCACAAGGGGTGCTTTCTTGCTTTTCTCTCTTTGTCTCTGTTGAGTGCATGTGCCTTCTGGCAAATCAAAACAAAATTTGAAAATGCTTTTCATTTATAATCATGGCTTCAAAATTTTTCCTTCTATATTCATTTCCAGGAAATTACCTTCCCTTTTCAGAAAGAAACTTCAAAATATAGTCAATTAAAGGGAGTAAATGACAGATTGGCCCTGTAGCCTAGTAGTTACAGGGACCAGCTCCCGCATGACCAACAGTAGTTTGAATTCGTGTGTGTCCACGCCCAAAATCCCAACAGGAAGGAGGAATGGAGGAAAGGGATTGCAGTATGACCATATCCCATGGGGGAGTGCTTTCTCTTCTCTCCTCTGTCTCTGTCCCTCCCTGGTAAGTGCACATACAATACACAAAAACAAAAGTACAAGTGAGTGAACAAAGAAGAGGAAAGGAGACCCTACTTAATCACCACTATAAACACTGACCATATGTTTAAAGCATCCAATAAGGTTTGCAGGGCCGATTTCTAAAATATGAACAATGTTTAAGGATCACTAGACATTTGGTGGGATCCAAAAAATAGGAAAATGAATACAGGAAGAGCAAACAAAATGCTTTAGGATGGAGAGAAAGAAATCCCAGGTGCTAGGAGTACAGTAAGCCTCAGAAGCAACCAGTCTCAGTTGGAGCAGGGGAGTGAAGAACTGAGGACAAAGTTTCTCATGGAAAGAATAGAAATGGATAGATTCCCTAATGCCATATTAAGAAGAGTTAAAGGAGGTAGAGTTTGAAGAATTAATATTAATGATTAAAGAAAATGAGGCAAATAAAAGATGGGATAACTCTTTAGAAAAATGTACAAAAGAAATAAAACATCACAACCTTCTGAGTTTAGCTCTAAACAATATTTGCATGGTGATAATAATGGAAAATAAACAAATAAATGAACATATTGGTAACCCAAAGTGGTGATAAAATTCTATCAGGAGGAAGGAAAGAAAGGTTGTATGTGGTGTGATATGGTGTGGTGTGAAGTGGTGTGTGTGTGTGTGTGTGTGTGTGTGTGTGTGTGTGTGTGTGTTATGGGTAGAAAAGGTAGTGTAATAAAGGTGATTCCTTATTTACCATAGTAGAAAGTGAATAAATGAAGCTGAACTTTGAAAAATAAAGAACTAATGAAATACTCTGACATGTAAAATAGAAAAAGAAACTGGAAGTGCCTCTACGAGGCCAGCCTTTGGCTGCTGCATGAGCAGTGAAATAACACAAGGGCTACTTTTTGCTACAGAGGTCTTGATGGAATCTTTTAAACTATATACATAGATTATCTTCACAAAAATAAAATTGAATGGAGAAAAAGATAATCAGAGTATAAAATGCATATGTCCATAAAGTGGTCAATTTTTCTATTAAAATGCTAGTAGAAAAATTTCTAAATTTTTAAAGATATAGCTAAATCACTTGAATATTCCATAAATTAGAATAAATATAGCTGATAAAATTTGTGTTTGTCAGTAACAGGGGGCAGCCCTGTAGAGCAGCGGTTAAGTACAATGGACAGAGAGCCAGATCCCACATGATCAACCACAGTTCGAATCCCTACACTTGGTAGCTTGAAAATTATGTGAGGCACCTGTGTGTGTATGCCCATAATCCTGCTAGGATGCAGAAATGAAGGAAAAGGATTACAGCATGACCATATTCCTTTAGGGTGAGGGGGTGCTTTCAATTTTCTGAAAATTGTAGACAGAAAATTATTCATAGTATGATTTCAATTTATATATGCATAAAATCCAGAGGAATAACTTTAGAAGGAAAAATATGAATCCATTAGGAATAGTAACTCTTGGCTAATAATCCTAATTTTTTTTTGAGAGAGATTTTCACTGTAGGGCGCGTGCGCTCGCCAGACAGACAGAGAGAGACATAGAGACAGAAAGCGAGAAATCATCTCCCAGGGGGGATGGTCACGCCGCAATCCCTTCTCCTCCATTCTCCTCTCGGGATCTTGGGCACACACGCACACGCGCCCGGCGTGAGTTTTAAGCCACCGGGTCCGGGACACGAACCGCAGTCGACTACGTGGGAGTCCAGCAACATAGCCATTACGCTAACTGCTGGTTCCCCTAATATTATTTTTTAGACCTCTGAATTTTCTAAATTTTCAACAACAGAAAAAGGTGAACTAACTTTATAACCAGGGGAAAGGTAGCATTTAAAATAAATGCACCTGTTGCCCTGAAAGCAAATTCTACCAATCAAAAGAGGGCCCAGTAGAAACATTATCTATTAACTCTGGAGGTATAGTTCAGCATTATGTGTTATGATCCAAAGTTATCTATTTGATACCTTAGTCCTTGAAAGAGAGATATGCTGGACAAGAGCAGTTCAGTAAGAGAGTCAGGGATAACAACAGCGAGATAAGGCACAAGGAGAGAATTGAGAACAGGAGCCCTGTAAGCACCAAAGACGCATTCCACTAGCCTTCCCATTTAAAGTGACCTATAATTTTTTATCTTTATGCCCCATAAACCTTTAATATATTTCATTTCCTTTCTGAGTTACAAGGATTTGTTGCATTTAAAATGTTTCAGGATCAGGACCAGCAGACGGCATAATGGTTACATTGCTGGACTCCCACATGGCTGACCGCAGTTCAAGTCCCAGACCCAAAGGTTTGAAACTCACACCAGGCTCATGAGCATGTGTGTGTGCCCAAAATCCCAAGAGGAAAATGAAGGAGAAAGAATTGCAGCATGGCCATCCTCCCTGAGGCATGATATTACTCTTTATGTCACTCTGTCTCTGGAGAGTATAGCAAAAATCTTTCCCAAAAACAAGATTAAAAGAAAAAGTTTCAGGACTGACTTAATATTTGTATCATCTAAAAGTGGATGAAAATGAAAGTAACTTCAGCATTACGTTAAAAGGGACAGCAGAGATCCAAATTAATTCTGTCTGTGAAGAGTTTAGCTTTGAAGAAGAGCAGCAGAGCAGTTTTCTGAGACAGGGGAAAGGTTCCAGACTTTCTTACGTCAACTGGAGTCACTCTGCCACTTGCATTTTGAGATGTCTCTTAAGAACTCATTTGAATCCAAAAGTCTTCAACTAAGAACCAGTGCTCCGAGCTCAACCACATAGTATCAGTCTACCTAGCAATCAACTGCCTGTCTGCATATACATAGCTTGTGCTTATGTGATTCACGCGTTTCATTTTATAAACATCAGTCTCTTGCTCACCCTTGAGCGTGCCATTTTAACAAATTAAATGAGGCAGGCACCTCACCAACCGTGTCAAGTAGGAAATGAGTACAAGTAATACGGCTGGGACCTGACTCACTTCCCCTTCAAAATGGTCAGATAAAACCTGAAGCACAGATGTACTGACTGGGATAAATAGTCCGATATCCAGGGTACAGCCTTTCTGCAGTGCATGTAAGTTCCTCCTACATACATCCAATGTTATTTCTCCTAGGACTCCATTTCAACATAACTACAGATCTGGTTTATCCCATGAAGAACCAGTACCAGAATTCTTCCCTAGAGCAGGCTCTAAGTTTTCATGCTATAATTATTATATATATTTTCCATCATTTGTCTAGTACTTTGAAAATTCACACTTGCCCCAAAATAACTTTTTTACTTCATTACGTCATAAGATCACCTACCCATACAGTGTACCGAGGCTCCAAATTACCACAGTCCTTTGCAAAAATGTAAGAACAGTTTCCTGGGAAGTAATAATAGATGCCATCAAATGTTTCGAAATGATACTGTCCCCAAGTTTTGCAAATCCCATCTCTGCCACTGCCCATGTTTGGGACTGAAAAGAAATAAGATAATGTTTAGTAGAATAAGTTACACACACTTCCAACAACATTCAGTCATCGTAAGTGAATCTAATTTTCATTAAAATAAATACATTCTTCTTTAGTGGTCCATATCACAGGAAGAAATAACAAATAAAACGACCAGTTGTTCTTAAAACTGCCAAACCCACAAAGAAAAACACAGTCTCCAAGTTGTGGTAAAGAAAGAATTTATGTTAGAAATTTCTTTAGTTTTTGCTTCCAAAGGAAGATTCTAGAAGAAATGAAGAATAAGGAAACTGTCACAGTACAAGAAGGAGTAAGTGACACAACAAATATGGTGGCACAGAAAACAAAGAAATAGCAACACTGAGTTTTCTAAAACTTAGCACAGGTAGCATTAGTGTTCCCATCTCCACAATACTTTCAAAAATGTCTTTATGGTATCCACAGTGAAAAATAATCACTGACTAAGAAAATAAATAAATAAATCATGTATATGTCTAGGACTTGGAGGTGGGGCACATTAGTCATTCAAATTATGTTGGAATTTAGGAATTCATAATCTTAAACTGGCCAAATTTTAAGCAATGTTCTTAAATCATTCCACTTTTAACTCCTCTTCTCATCATGCCTGTCTCCTTTGTTATACTTGCAGATCACTATTTCATTTTTATTTTCTGCAGTACTCCCTTTAGAATAATATCAAGTCAGTAACACTTACTGAGGGCCAACAAGTGGCTAAGGCACTGGATCCCGTGTGGCTGACTCCATGATTCAAGTCCTGGACCTGGTAGCTTAAAAAATATGCTGGGTGGGTATGAAAGCGTGGGTAAGCCTGGGTGCCCAAAATCTAGGAGAGCGGAAGAGAAGGGGCTGTGGTGTGGCCAACCCCCCTCCTCGCGGGTGTGTGATTTGTCTTTGTCTCTCCAGCAACAGCATGAGACAGCCCTTTGACAAAAATCTAAAAAAAAAACATTTACTGAGCACTCAATTTGCATAGAACGCTTAGATATACTCTATAGGGATAAAGATAAGTGACAATCTTGTTTTTTTCTTTTTGAAGTAGTTACCTAAATTTATTAACGTTACCTAACTTTGTCTTTTTCAGGAAAAAACAGGCAGTTCAAGAAAAAACAGGCAGTCATCCCTGACAGTCTGTTTTGTTGCATAAAGTTACCTTTAACTTTCCTTCAAAGCATGTGTCACAAGTTTAATTATTGTGGACAGTCTTCTCTAGACTGCAACCTCCAAAAGGGCAGGAATGTGTCTGTATTATTATTATTCAACATTGTATCCCTGAGTGCCTCCCATGAGATCTAGTAGATACTCAATAAATACCAGTTAAATAAATACTTACTGATCATAATTGATGTAGGATCCTATCTTAGACAGTAAAATAAATCCCTGTCCTTGAAGAATTCTTAATATTATTTCTATTTTATGCACAGGATTTCCAATTAATTCAGAGTCAAAAAGAATGAGTGCTTCCAAATAATGAATCTAATTTATAAAGCAAAAAAAAAAAGAAAAAAAAGAATGAAAACCTGGTACTTCGTTGTTTTTGTTTGTTTGTTTGTTTTTTAGGTTTTTGCCATAGAGTGCATGTGCTCATCAGAGAGAGAGAGGGACAGAGAAAAGAAAAGTGAGAAAACACCCTGGTGATTTGCCACATGGCAATTCCATTTCCACCTGGGATTTTGGGCAAGCACATAAACCACCTGGTGTGATTTTCAAGCTACCAGGTCCAGGAATGAAACCACAGTTAGCCATGTGGGAATCCAGGACCTTAAGCACCATGCCATCTGCTGGCCTAAAAACCTGGGGTTTTTTTTTTTTGGGGGGGGAGACGTTTTTGCTACAGGGAGCATGCGCTTGTCAGAGAGACAGAGAGACAGAAAGTGAGAAATCATGCCCCCGGGAAATGGCCACGCCGCAATCCCTTCTCCTCTATTCTCCTCTCGGGATCTTAGGCACGCACTCACACACGGCTGGCATGAGTTTAAGCCACCGGGTACAGGACTTGAACTGTGGTTGACTACATGGGAGTTCAATGACATAGCTATTATGCTAACTGCTGGTCCCTAAAAACCTGGTTTTAATGGGCTAGTATTACGTAAGTCAGAAAAATATTTTAGTAAATAGTAGAGATCATTGAAAGGGAAAGTAAACATATCTATTTTCCTTTATATTGTTTCTATATTATTTCAAATTACTACGAATGAATCATGGGCTCTTTAGTTAATATACAATTTAACTGTCCCAGTTCCCAAGGATGAACACTGCTATAGCAAATTATACCATAATGTCCTCTTCTGGATCTCATAATTCTATCATAAGTATCCCTGAAACTTACCAATCTGGCACCTCGTCCCAAGAGCCTGAAATATTTGACAGTCACATGTACCAGTCTTAGAACAGAAAGCTCCATTAAGGCATTCATGAGGACAAGAACCTGAGGGGTCAAAAAATTAGGTTATCTTCTGGCATGCATCAGTTCGTATAAATATGTCAAGGTCTAGCTTGGACCAACTGTAACCATGATTAACTTAGACAGAACTCTGGGCCTCTTGCCCTGATGAGCTAAAGAACTAAACCCATCAAGTCTGTATCTGTATCTAGTTCATTTCATTATGTGGCTATGAAGCAAGACAGGGTTTTACATATCAAACTACCCTAGGAGCAAAGGTTAGCTGCCTTCAAGCAACTGAGAAGTCAAGTTCCCATGTAAGGAATCCCTGTCCCAGATGATAAGAACCAGAAATACACAAGCAACAGATGACTCCACTGACAAAGTCTGGCACCACTGCACATCTAATCAGCATCTTCTCCAGGAGCAAGCACTGTATTAAAAAATGGTGTCCATCATTAACTTGTGAAATTAGGCAAAATATAAAATTCGAAAGGAAACTCCCACTTTCAAAGAGAAAAATTAAAGATTTCATCTGAAGTTTATGCATTAACCCTCAGGCTTAATTACAAATGCATTCTTTGGAGCTCCTGCTTAATTTTGATAGGCAGGAGCCAGTCACTGCTGGCTATCACCAAATATACATTTTTGTTCTTCCCGGAAAGAAAAATTGCTGGAAAGGATTATGTTAAAAAGAAGCAGCAAGTAGAGCTCCAACTCTAAGGCCATCGTGGCCTAAGTGAGTTTTTAAAATGCAAAAGAGTCACAGTGAAAAATTTTCCTCTATTAAGAAGATGTAAAGAGAAACTGGCAAAATTCAAGCAGGAAAGATTTAAGTAACATGTCAGGAGAACTAGAGAACATATCTGAGTCACCATAAAGTATTACTTCTTTTTTAAAAAAATTATTTACTCACTTTTATTTATTATTATTATTTAATTTACTATAGGACATGTATGCTCACCAGAGAGAGAGAGAGAGAAAGTAAAAAAGCAAAAAAGCAAGCCACCAGGTCCACAACTCGAACCACAGCTGGCCATATGGGAGTCTAGCACCTTAACCACCATGCCACCTGCAGGTCCAAAAAGTATTATTAAAGAAGGTGGGCCTCTCTGGAATATGTCAAGTTCACGGAAGACACTCATTTAACTAGGAATTTAATCACAGTTCTGCAAAAAGCAAAAAGTAGAAATCTTAGTACTTCATTCCATCTTAAGATCCACTGATCTAAGAAGTCTCTTTCAGTTTAAAAACATGCAAATCTCTAAGTATATCTTCAGTGAAGAAAATTTAACTTTTTTAAAGTAGACCATAAATATAAGCAAAAAATGATACTTTTCATAAAGTTAAATGCAGATGGCTTTTTTTTCTCCTAAGGGGTATATATGTATATATATTTTTTTGGGGGGGTGGATTTTTGCTATAGGTCGCATGAGCTTGCCAGAAAGACAGAGAGAGACAGAGAGACAGAAAGCAAGAAATAACTCCCAGA
>NW_006159547.1:6497312-6508478 GCF_000334495.1 Tupaia belangeri chinensis | reverse complement strand
TCTTTCTTTCTTTCTTTCTTTCTTTCTTTCTTTATTTATTTATTTATTTATTGGAGAGGTTTTCGCTATAGAGCGCATGCGCTCGCCAGACAGAGAGAGACAGAGAGACAGAAAGTGAGAAATCGCCCCCCAGGGGGGGATGGTCACGCCACAATCCCTTCTCCTCCATTCTCTTCTCAGGATCTTGGGCACGCACGCACACGCACCTGGCGTGAGTTTTAAGCCACCAGGTCCGGGACGCGAACCACGGTAGACTATGTGGGAGTCCAGCGACATAGCCATTATGCTAACTGCTGGTTCCCGGGCACATTTATCTTTAAAGTGTGTCTCAGAACACAGTCGTTTTTTTCCAATGAAGATGTCTAAAATTTAAATAAACAAATATATCTTCTTCAAAACTTTTATTTATGCTCTTGTTTATTCTCTTGAAAACAAATATTAAAACAAAACAGGTATAGATCATTAACATTTTTTTTCTTTTTTTTTTTTTTTTGGAGAGGTTTTCGCTGTAGGGCACATGCACTTGCCAGACAGACAGAGAGAGACATAAAGACAGAAAGCGAGAAATCACCCCCCAGGGGGGATGGTCCCACCACAATCCCTTCTCCCCCATTCTTCTCTCAGGATCTTGGGCACGCATGCACACGTGCCCGGTGTGAGTTTTAAGCCACCAGGTCGGGGACGCGAACCACAGTCGACTACGTGGGAGTCCAGTGACATAGTCACTATGCTAACTGCTGGTTCCCGAAGATCATTAACATTTTTAATGTAATAACAAAATTTTCTATTTCAAAGTTCTCAATGAAATTAAATTTCAAACTACCATCAATATTCTGCTCAATGGAAATGGGAAATTAGTAAGCAAAAAATAGGTTGTCAAAGAATGAAGGAGTAAATAATTGATTCAGAAAATTTTCTGATATCCAGTGGCATCTTTGCTAGTCATATAGCTTATCAGCTGTTTAAATGTTTAGTCTTGATTATTTCCAGAAAGAACTTAAAATTTTATATGAAGAGAACGTACTTTATTTCTAGGTATTGTTACTACTCTGGGTCAGTATCCTCCATGTACTACATGGAATTAATGAAGAGTCGATTCAATAGATCCCCCGAAAGGAGCTACTGAGAAAGCAAATATAAAAGCATAGTTATAAGTACTGACCTTTTATTTTGCTTTCTCCCCAGTTAATAGCTTCATGGAAAAAATATCTTGGAGAAGTTGCTTCAAACTTTAAAAGATAGAAATAAGGATTCAAGATGGTTAGATTACTTAATTCAAACCAAACATACAATTGGAAACCTAGAAAATACCTGCAAGTACAAAAATGAAAAAGTATCAACTTTATATTTTGGAGATTATTGAGGCTATCTCAGTGAGGCAGAAAAGGCTACTCTGAGTACGATTAGAAACCTTATTTCAAGTTTTTGGTGTGCATCTTAGATAACTTTGAAAAAATACATATATGTCCTTTGTTCTCTGTCCTCACGTCCCTTCCTCCTTCCCCTATCAGTCATCCTTCTTGTGAAAGAAGCACAACTGGAAGCTAATCTTTGGATTAACTGACCACTTTACTTGCAGAAGAAGCAATTCTCTGATGCTTCCAGGTACAAACCAGTATGGGAAGAGAAGACAACTACGGGAATGATAGAAGTATGGTACGTCTGCATACCAGGCTGCTAAGATACCATCCACAGAAGCAACTTAGGGTGCATCATCTCAGCCTCTGCAGAGCTGACACTTTAAAGTTCATAGAACATTAACATATATTTTGTTAAGACAGTTCAAAGTAGTTCAGGGTAGTGGTTCAGTGATTTTATGATTATTATAGATTTACTGTAGTGCCACAGGGCCTCTGTTCAAGTAACCTTTATTTTACTTAATACTGGTGCCAACACACAAGAGTAGTGATGCTGGCATAGTGTTATAAGTGTTCTATTTATTATTAGCTATTGTTATTAATTTCTCCCTGGCCTAACTTAAAAATCAAGCTTTATTATGTATGTATAGGAAAAATACATAGTATACATAGGGTTTAGTGCTATCCTTAGTTTCAGAAATCCACCGGAGCTCTTAGAACATACTCCTGGCAGACTAGTACTTTCAGGGAATAAGAGAAATGAAATTTGTCTCCACTCCAGTCCCCAGCCTTGAGTGGAGAGGCAAGGGGCAAGCCTTTGGAAGAAGATTCTATTGCAGCTGAGAACTAGTGCTGCACAGTTTTTATTTTTTGCTTTTTAAAAATATATATATTTGGTTGTTTCTTCTTCTTTATCTCTCTCTCTCTCTTTCTCTGTTTTCTTATTCTTTTTCTTTTACCTCATCACTGCTGCTCAATCTCCATTCACTGAGTATCTAGACAGATCTAAGGGAACCATAGCCAAACATCCAAATACATTAGGGTCGACATATTCTTCGATACCCACTGAATCTGCTGCACAAAGAAATAAAAGAAAATTAAAAAAAAAAACACACAGAACAAAAAAGAGATTTTATATCACCTCCTCCTGCACACCCCTGAATGCTCAGAATGAACTTCTAGAAATTAGAAAGAAGCATATAACCCATCAGATGACTAGGAATCATAGCAAAGGCACAAGAAATATGAGAAACTAAGATAATACTTCCTTCCATAAGGGAAAAGAATAACTCCTCTTCATCCACAGGCAGTTCAACAGAAATCGTGGAAATATCTGTTAAAGAATTTAGAATATTCATAGCAACAAAGTTAATAAAGATGCAAGAGAAGAAAGACAATGAACTCGAGAAGAGGCAGGAGAATGGAGCCAAAGAGTTCTAGGAGGAGAGGAAGTTTTGGCATGATCTGAGAGAGGAAATATTCATCATAAAAAAAGAATCAAACAGAGGACCAGCAGGAGGTGTGGTGGTTAAGGCACTGGACACTCCCACATGGCTGAGCACAATTCGACTCTTAGACCTGGTGGTTTGGTTTCTCACTTTCTCTCTCTCTCTCTTTCTGTCTCTCTCTCTCTCTGCGTATATGTATGTGTCTCTGGTCAAACAAAAATAAATAAGCAAAACTAAATAAATAATATTTGTTAAAAAGAGAAACAAACAGAACTGTTAGAGATGAAGGCTGTAATACAAAAATCAAAACCTCCCTTGAAAGTATTAAAAGCAGACTAGATCATACAGAAGACTGAATCTCAGATGTAGAAAACAGAATCGCTGACCTAGAAAAATCCATCACAAAGACTGAGAAAATAGTCCAAAAAATAAGAATAATATACGATAAATTAGTACTAGATACCATCAAACGTCCAAACATTCAGATAATTGGTATCCCAGAAGGTGAAGAGACTAATAAGGGCATTGATAATCTATTCCTTGAAATCCTGCAAGAGCACTTTTCAAACCCAGAAAGGCATTCAAAGATCCAGACCCAAGAAGCACAAAGGACCCCAAATTGAATTAACCCCAGAAGATCTTCTCCAAGACACATTATAGCCAGACTGACTAAAACCATAGACAAAGACAAGGTACTCAGACTGGCAAGAGAGAAACAAGTTACCTACAAAGGATATCCCATCAGACTAACAGCAGACATTTTATCAGAAACAATGAGAGCAAGAAAAGAATGGTAAAATATATTCAAAGTGTTGAGTGGAAAAACAATCTCAACCAAGAATACTGTATCTGGCAAGATTATCCTTCCTATGGAAAGAGAAGACAAGAACATCCTCAGATTAAAAAAACCTGAAAGAATTTGCCAACACAAGACCAGCTTGAACCACAACAGAAGTTAGATTAAGCACATGAGACTGAGATGATAAAACAGAATTTTATGGCTTTTTTACTAAAACAACACTGCTCTTTCTCTATGCTTTGTAGTCCAGAAATAAGAATTTTTGTCTTCTCTTGAATTGTCAACAGATCCAGATAACTAGTATTTGAACAGAATCCTAACCTGCTTCCTGGCTTTAAGTTTTAAGCAAAGTTCTCCTAACATTTTTTTTTTTGATTTATTAAAGCTAAAATTGCTTTTCTTGAAATTAAAAAACATATTAAAAATAACTCTTTAATGACCACAATAAGCTATACAGCCTCAGCTAGGTGCTATTTTATAGTATATCCATTCTACTCACAGTTTCATGCCTAAAGTCAAACATTTATTCACAGATATTTATATATCAGCTGAACTTCTATTGAAAGTAGTTAGTGGAATTATTTGTTAACCAATACAATGTGGGAGAAAAAATAAAGGAACGGAAAGCAACTGAAGATACCAGAGATAAAACGGGAGGAGGGTAGAATACAGCAGAGGGTAAGAAATGGAGGGGTGTGTGTGAATACATATATATATATTTCCCCCCCAGGACACATTCTATGCAGTTCCTCAGAGAATTCCAACAAAACCTAATCCCAGAAGCCTAAAGCAGGAAGTGCCTCATTAATACATCATATATCAGATTTTCTCCTGCTCTCACTTATCTCTCTCCTTCATTTATGCATTTCCCAAACAAATATACTACACATGAGTCTATGTTTCGGCATCTGCTTTTAGAAGAATTTTTGACTTACAATGCAAAAAAATGAAAAAACAAAAACAAAAAAATCCCAAGCAGTGGGTCCATGTATATGATAAAAGAGGAAATTCCAGTCTTCCTCCTTCCTGATTGCATAGCTACAAGAGGATAAGCAGCACAGAGAAAAATAGTCTTTAAATGGGAAATCACTACAGCACACCAATAAACCATTTACAGAAGTCTGTGTCTACCCTTCCCTTGCTCACTTCATGGCCAACATATTTCTGAATCCTGACATGCACTGTTTTCTAACCATCAGTGCACTGTTTCTCTAGAGCAAGGGAATGAATCCGCAGACAAGAATGGTCTCATAGCATATCAAATCCCAATCCTAAACAGTGCAGTACATAATTATGATCTCATTGTCCCTCCTTTAACATTCCTTCTTTAAAAACTTGTTAGATATTAAATGATTCAGGTGTATGTTCTCTAGCTACAGGAAATAGAAGTACAAGTCTCCTGCAGCTCTGCAGCTCTGAACGGGAGAAATCAAGGCAAGGGTAGTGTGTTCCTCACTTATTAACAAAAGGGAGGTATTAACAGAACTCCTTTGGTGTAAATTACTTAAATTCTGAAAGAATATAAATGGACAATACTATAATCCCATCTATAGGATATTTATTGTGCCTTTATACCTCAGGGTATATTTTACAAATTCCTCAATCTGGTGGGTTCAACGGAATGCAGTTTTCCTCAAAATCTGATTTTCTACTAAGTTTTTGTTTGTTTGTTTTGGTGTGTGTGTTTGGGGAGAGGGGGTTAATGTAGTCTACAGACCAATATGTACTTAAAATTTCTCAGAGAAAATCATTTTGCCCACTTGAAATGATACGTGCATACTTAATATGCAACACACTCTAAGAAAAAAAAGTGTGTCCATTCCATAGGCAATCCTTTGCCCATTCGAGCACAAAAAAAATTCCCTACTGGTGATAAAAAAAATTAATTCTGTCTTGTAAATTTCTGCAACACCATATCCATCTGCCTTCCATTCATCTACTAATCGTGTTTAAATAATATCATTAAACACAAAAATCTAGGCATCCATCAGGAAATGCTAATCGAAATAATTTGCCATTCATTATTTGGCAAAGGTTTCCTTAAATATTTACACTGTTTGCTATATAAATACTTCAAATCATATTACTTTCTAAAGAAATGTCTTTTCTATATTAGGAGTCTCTATTTTACAATCCATTATGTATATATCAACCATCTGAATATTCCAACCATAATTTAAATATCTTGCAGTTCTATTTTTAAAGGACAAAAAAAATCTTCTCAAATTCAACTACTCTGGAAAAGAACCAAAAAAAAAAACACGTTACCTCCCCAGAGATGCCCACAATTTAGATTTATCAGACAATATAACAATATAAATGTGGTCTGTGAGCATGCCAAGACATATCTGATGCCCTCTTGCAGTATTTAACTCATATTATTTACACTTATTTACACTTTTTTCTGTCCCTTTTTGTGGATGTTATTGCCATTGTACTGACTGATAATGTGCTTAATTTTTAAACCAATTCAAATTCTCTAGCAAGTAAATGAGATTAAATTCCCCCTAAATGCTTCAAGTTTATCAGTATACCTAAGATTAAATAGTAAGAAAAAAATTTATTTTATGTCTAACAAGTCAATGTGAACTGAGCACGAATTTAAGGGTCTCTGTAAGCACAGAGAAGTTACTTTGCCTCATCCTCCCTCTTCCTGTCTTGTGTTAAGCATTTTATTCCCCTTACAAAGGTCTCATTGTTGAAGTGACAGCAGAGTCCAAGGCAGAATGGATTATTTCTCTGCCTTTCTCTCCACCTGAAGCATAACCTACCTGTGCTGCTAAAAGAGCTCTTTTCTGTCGATTTTCATTAAACCCGTTTCTGGAAGAAAACAAAAAGAACTTGTATAGTCAAAGGCCCCAAGGCAACCTGAACAAGCCTTTCCCAAGAGAGAGCTGGTGTTTTCCTCCTGATTTCCATCACTTTATCAAAGAGGTCTTTTTTAGTTTAACATTTAAAAGGTTTCCCTCCCCTCTGTGGAGGGGTTAGATTTGGGGGGTGGCGCTGTCTCATTTTACAAAATTCAGGAGTGTCCCCAAATCTCTTCAGTGTCTGATGTACACTGAATTTTAGGAAGGAACATTGAGAAAGAAAAATAAACAAAATAGTGTAACACTGTAGCACCAACCTCCATAACACTTTCTTCACATGACAGCATAGATCTGGTAAGGTCAGAATGTGCCAAGGGCACATTTGCTTTTTCCAATATCATATGTAATTCTCTCCTGTTTCATGTCATAAAAGGCAGATTAACATGCATATAAGGACATCAAGTTGTGACTTATCAAAAATAAGTGATTAATAATTACCTCAGGGATACATTTGTTTTTTTATATTTATAAAAATTTTTATTAAAAGTCAAATGGTGACTAGAATCCTGCCTTTCATTAAGCAGATCAGTGTACTTCAAAAAATAATTTTCATTATTTACTGCTAGAACCATTGTATTCAATTTATCATTAAAAATTCTTTTACTCTATGTTAAGAATACAACACATTAAATTTTAAAATTATATTAATAACAGCAATATAAAGGGGGATATTACTGAATGTAAAATATTCACAAATCTTTGAAGTGAAAAATCACATCTCTTTAATATTTAGTCATTGGTCACTACCCCTAACTTCCCTTGTAATTAAAATAAAAAGAAACATATTTCCTGCATAAATAATGACAAGAATACCTGCTAATCTTTAATTTATGGAAATGTTTTAAAGAACTGTATCTCATGCTTTTTTGAAAATTTTGTTTCAAAAGAACGTGCTATTGTCTGCTGAGCTTTGATCATTCCCACGGACTCCAGGTTTTAGAGGTCATAAAGGATGAGAAATACTCACTTTGATGTTCCCATCAAGATGGATGACGCACAAATATATCCTGCCAAAGATAAATACATGAATTGTTTAAATTACCTAATATCTTGGTCACATGTTCTGGTCATTTTAACAGATTATCTTAACCTAAATTCTAAAATTTAACTTAACCTAAATTCTAAAATTTATCTTAACCTAAAAATAACTTAACCTAAATTCTAAGATTTATTTTGAGTTTTGCTGTTATTTATTTTGCATGTTTTAATTTTGACCAGCAAATTTTCTGAGACATTGGAATAACTGATAATCTCAAAAGAATGGCCAGTGTACATAGATTTCCACAGAGGAATAATTACAACTGAACAGGCACTGGACTTAGACCCGAGATCCAAGTTTCAGTTCTCGTCCTACCACTGAGTACCTGCCAAGTGTACGTAAGGTACCAAACACACAACAAAATCATAGTGTTGAACAAATTCATTTCCAAAGCCTTCTCCAGTTCCAAAAATCTATGACATCTTTCTCCTTGAGTTTTCAATTTCTGATGTATATACTAGGATTTGAAGATGGTGTCTTTGAACTTTCCAGGATTTTAAACTTCAATAATTTCTCCCATTTCAACTACATGCTCCAATACACATTCTTTTTCAGGGATTAAAAATCAACAGCTGAATACAAATAATTTATAAATGAAACTACTAATAAAATAATTGAGAATTAATTCTTAGAGCCAATGTTTCAGTCACTATTAAAACATCTTTTTGCCATTCTTTCAAGTTGATGGCATAAAGAAAGTTTAAGAATTCAGTTTTTTCTTTATTTACTGCAAAATTTCCAATGTTTACATTACACATAGACAACTATTTTAAATTCTCACTTATAAGACAGAAAGTCAAAATCAGAGCTTCTTCCAGTACAATTGCATTTCATGGTAAAGCATAATTCACTAACCATTAAAAAATACAAAAAATATATCGGTAAAACCTATAAAGTCCAAACTATCTAAATACTTTATTAAGAATTTTCAAAAGCTAATGTGCCATTCAGTACAAATCCATTCTAACAACTTCACAGTGCTTTCTTTACACTATAAGAGGAAGCTATTTATACCAATTGCAAGAGAGAATAAAATACATTAAGGTAACAAACTAATGTAGGCTCTTACCTTGTAATGAAAATAGCAGTATGGGAAGCAAGAATATACTCCGAGGTATCATTAAATTGAGTTTTCTCACAATGTTCATTTCAGTGTAGACTTTCTCCCTGAAATGTAACCAAATTATTGGTCTTTACTATGATGGCATCTTAGGAATATGTGTACTTGCACTGTGCCCAAATTCTAATAAATTTAGCTATGTAATGAAGTAATTCAAAAAGGAAATCCAGGCTTTCTAACTACATACAGCATCGGAAGCTTTAAAACTTGCAGGCAACCCTTTGGCTGAGTCTCTCATTAGTGATGCATGGCAGCTTCATACCTGAGCCCGTATTAGTTACACCCTACCCCACACCTGCACATCATAAGCCTTTTCAGTCTATATTAGCCTTCTTTAATTTCTGAAGACAGTGGCTTGAAATAGCACATGCAAATATACTTGTTCATACCTCCTGATAACCATTAGTCATAATTGTTGACCTGTTCTCTGTGTTTTAGAACTTCAGTCACAAAATAATTAGTTCTCTTAAAAAAAAAAAAAAAAAAAAAAAAAAAAAAAAAAACATTAAACAAAATCCTACCAATATTTCCTAGACTATCTAGATGCTCTTCTAAATTTTTCTTTAAAAATTAGTAAACTAAAACCATGTACATAAACTTGTACTTTCAGATTATGCCCCACTACAGTGTAGTTTAAGCTGGCATGCTCATGTCCCAACAGATCTTTCTGTTAAGCATTCTGCAACAAAAGTAAAATAATAATTTAAATGATATCTAACATTTGACCTTCAAAAGAAAATAGAGTCACTCACCTAGCATTGAAAACCTTCCCTTCACATCCCATTTTTCTACCCTCTATGACAAGCACCCAATTTGACAACAAAGAACAATTCTTGATCCTCTCTAGAAGCAACTGACTGCCAGGACTGGCATCAGAGAAGAACTCTAAAATTCATAATGAACTACAAAGAGATTATCTAAATGCCACAAATGAGTAGAAGCCATGCTTATATAATCAGTACACGATTCCTATAGTAGGCCCCATGAGTTACGTGCATTATTGTCAGACTCCTCACAGATGGGGGAACAGTACTAAGGAATTTCTAATTATGAGGAACTAGCTTAAGAGAAAGGATTTGCTATAGGGCATGTGCACTCACCAGAAAGACAGAGAGAGACAGAGAGACAGAAAGAGAGCAGTCACCCCTCAGGGGCATGGCCACGCTGCAATCCCTTCTCCTCCATTCTCCTCTCAGGATCTTGGGCATGCATGCACACACGCCCGGCGTGAGTTTTAAGCCACCAGGTCCGAGACTCGAACCACGGTTGACTACGTGGGAGTCCAGCGACATAGCCATTATGCTAACAGCAGTTCTTAACATCATATTGGGCCCATACACCTTTTCCACTATGACTTCTAAGTCTTTTTTGTGAAGTATCCTTGACATTTGGACATATTGCATGGTCCAATAACCATTGCTTTAACAGCTTCCTGTTCATGTCCCAAAGACAATGATAGGTTACTCTTCTTTTATATGATCTTAATTTCTTTCCATTGCTTAAATGAGAGCCAATTCTTCAAGCAACAGAAGAATCTTGCCTATAAAGGAAAAAAGCTTAAACGTGGAAACAAGTAAATTTTACTAAAATTATAAAATATCTCTGTGCTTGTCTACACACACTCATTTTGAAATTTTAATAGATTTAAATAATTTAATTATAGTATGTGGTTAGCATTGTTTTAAAAGATCACTAGTCTATTATTCTTCAACTAATTAGACAATCATATAAATCTGAGCATATGATAAACTTATTTATAGTTACACTCTAGCTATTGTTCCAAAAGCATGTATCTTTTTTATTTTTTATATGCATTCAATCACATAGTTTAACTTACAGAGTGAACATTTTAATATGTGAACATTTCTCCCCAGACCATTTGATCAAAATATCTTCAACAGATAACACCACACCTCCCGATCCCGTCAATGCTCTGTATTGTTCCTCCAAATGACCTTCCCTAGGCCCCCCAAAAGTATGTATCTTTTCAACCAGTCAAAATCATAAAGCATTCTAGATTCTTTTTTTTTATTTAAATTTATTTATTTACATTCATTCACTTTATTTCATTACAGCATACAAAATGAGATTTTCCATCCAGAGTACACTGTATATTGGCTCAATCAAGCACATCAACATACATGTTACTGTCAACAAATAATTTTCCATTTCTTGTTTCCTGTATGTTTTGCTTTTTTTTCCCCATCCTTGATTCCCTATCTCTTACTCTCTGCCATCTCCCACTCTCCTCCCACACTGTCTCTGGTATCTATGTTTGCTTTCTATACTGTTTTTCTACCACATTTTATTGAATCACTAAAGATCTTAATTAATCTAAATATTTTCATAGCAAGCCCAGCTGATATATACATTTCCATGAACAAAAGTCTAACTTTAGGCATCCTATAAAGTAGCACCTAGCTGGGGCTATATATCTTACTGCAGTCATCGAATAGATATGTTTTTTTCTGAAATTTTTTTAACTTAATTTACATTCTTTACCTACGCATCGTCAACGAATACAGAATGTGA
>NW_006159547.1:6489138-6495231 GCF_000334495.1 Tupaia belangeri chinensis | reverse complement strand
TTTAAAAGAAAAAAAAAGCACAAAATAGAAAACTAGTTTGCAGGAGCCATGAGGAATCTTCTCCTGAAGACCTCACCTCTCCTGCCTGGGTGGGAGGACCAGAGGGGATTCCTAACAAGACAAAAGGTAGAGCAGAGAACAAGAGAAAAACTTTACCTTTAAAAAAATTGTAAAAAGGAAAAATTACAAAAAAAAATGAGAAGACAGAAGTAGGGAGACACAGAGACAGAGATAGAATGCCAGAGGAGCTCTCTACCACACTAGCTTATTTACTGGAGGCTGAATTATCAGTAGAAAAATCTTCATTTCTCTTGTACCCTGAAATAACTAGTTTGCAGGAGCCATGAGGAATCTTCTGAGGGTCTCGTCTCCCCTGCCACGCTAGCTTGTTTGCTGGAGGCTGAATTATCCGTAGAAAATCTTCATTTCTCTTGTACCCTGAAATGACTAGTTCGCAGGATCTATGAGGAATCTTTAGATTCTTTTTTAAAAGAATTATTTATTTATCATCATTATTACTATTAAGTATTACTTAATTTTACTTATCATTATTACCCAATTTGACCAGAGAGAGACAGAGACAGAGAGAAAAAGAGAAATCAAGCCTCCAGGTTTGGGACCCAAACTGTGGTTGGCCATGTGAGAGTCCAGTGCCTTAACCACCATGCCAGCTGCTGGCTCCTATAACAGATACTTAAGAAGATGTGAACACAAAATAACATTTAAAGTTATGGTTGAAATCTGTTTAGAGGACAATAATTTTCCTCCAGTGAAATTTTTGAAGTTATGGGGTAGCAATTTTATTTATGCTAGATGTTTATTGACTCTTTCTGAGAGAGTTGAAATTTGCATAACATTGCTAAGTCCACTCCTTAATTTACAAAAGTTCCCCTCAGCTTTGTAGTTTCTCATATAAATCAACCTATAATAGATCTACAAATCATATTTCAGAATCAGTTTTTTCCTAATCTAATAAGTGCTTGACTTTTGAAATGAAAAATCCCCTTAAGTATAGTAAGGAAAAGTCCCAATGGAAGCCAAAGTTAAATTTTACAGTTCAATGAAATAAATGTTTAAATAGCTATTCCTAACACTCCTAGAACTTGGTAAGAAACGGTTAAATACCGGGGACTGGCGGGTAGCATGGTGGTGAAGGTGGCTGGAATCCCACAGATCTGACCGCAGCTCAAGTCCCAGACCCAGCAGCTTGCTTTTTCACTTTCCTTCTCTCTGTCTCTCTCTGATCAACTTCAAAAAAAAAAAAAAACAATAAATAATGACAATGAATAAAATTAAATTAAAAAAAGAAATGGTTAAATCCCAATGTGAAGCCATCGGAAAAGTGTACACTTTTGATATAAACTTTGCTATTTTATACTTTTGTACTTAATTAAAATGTAGTTACTCTAAACTTTCATTTAAATTTCATACAGTATTTTTTTAGAGTTTTTTGCCATAGGGGGCATGTGTTCACCAGAGAGAAACAGAGACAGTGAGAGGAGAAGTGAGAAATTATCACATTCCCAGAGGGGTTAGCTACACTACAGTCCCTTCTCCTCCATTCTCCTCCTGGGATCTTGGGCAGGCACACACATACACATACACACACACACACACACACACACACACGCACCCAGTATGATTTTTGAGCCACCAGGTCTGGAACTCGAACTGCAATCACTCATGTCACCATGCTTTAAATATCACGTGGGAGTCCAGCGATGTAACCACTACCCCATTTGCTGGCCCCCATACAGTATTTCTAACCTTTTGATTCAAAAGCATCATGGCTATTTTTACTGAATAAAGTTCAAAATTCCAAGACTACATCACCTGACATTTTTATTACTATTTTTTTCTGTTTTGAACTGCATGCTTTCAAAACTTGTTTTTTTGTTTGTTTGTTTAAGAAAATTGAAGAAATTAGAAGAGAAATCCTCAAGGTAGCCATTCCTTTATATTAGATTGAGGTATCACACATGCCTTCTTTCTGATCCACTTCCATTCAGGCTTAGAGTAGGAAAGAAGTGAGAAAAGAAGAATGAACAAGAGCAGAGAGAGCAATAACCAAAATCCCAAGTTCTTCAACTAACCACACCGTGAACTCATTACACAAAATGGTAGTCTGCATGAAAATAAGCAAAATAGACTTTGATGAATAGCTACATAGAATAGAAAAGTTAGATGAAAGATTAGACCTCAAGTCATGAAAAAAAGGAATTTCTGGTTGTTGCTACATGTAATTATTACTGTCAAAATTCAGTTGACAGCTTTTATGTTTCATTCGACATTGACAAAGAAATTTCAATGAAAAGTGAGTCAGCTGCCAGCTTGTGAATAGATACCAAGTTCATGAGAAGTCTGAGGCAACTACATAATGCAAGCAATAATTACCTTTCTGCTACAAAAGCACTCCACATTTTCCCACATGGAATATGATCTTTAGAAAGTTGACACCTGACAGCCGATTGGCTTCAACATACCACATTTAAAACAACTGGCAAAAATGAAGAAATTCTGACCTTATAGTATGTATGTCCATGACAAAAAAAGGATAGTTTTAATGAAGTTCATTATCTTTGATGATAGTTCATTTCTTATATAATACTCATTTTTTATTGAGATCAAATCTAAAGTAGATAACATTTGACTGCCATCATATCACATTCTGCTAGTGAAATGCAATTATTCTTTGCTTACTTTGTTAAATCTGACACATTTAAAATCAGTTATTTTATCCAGAATTTATGCTATTATTGTGAAAAAAAAACCCGTAGGCTTAAAATTTTTTTACCATTAAATTAAACTGCCTTATTATGAAAGTTTGTAGTATTTTTTTATGTTTTCATAATGTATGTTGCCTGGAATTTTCTAGAATACTTCATATAATTTCATTTAAAAGTGGCATCTCTCTTAATTTTTCTGCACAAAGACATGACTATGTTTCTTAAGTTTTATCTGTATTAGTCATGGCATCAATCTAAAGCTCAACCCTAAAAGTCATTTTGTTACATTTTATAGGAACATTTGTTTTTCATGTTGCTACAGTACCCCTGATTTAGAATAATATATCATTGAATTCTTGAAAGAAGTAATGTTCCTCTAGTTTCCTCTTGTCAACATTTTAGCACCAAGTTCAAGATATAAAACCAGCACTTCTTCATATCTTCTCATTCTGTGAACTACTTTTTATAAAAAGAATTATTTTATTTAGCTTTATTCACTTATTTTAATTTCACCATAGAGGGACAGAGTGAGTGAGTGAGAAAGAGAGAGATGGTAAGTGAGAAACTGAGCTACCAGATCCAGAACTCGAACCACAGGCAACCAGGTGGGAGTCCAGCACCCTTAACCACCACGCCACCTACCAGCGCCATGAATTACTATTGCACTTTATGTTTGCACTATGTAGTATAAGATACAAGACACCATAAATTAAGTTGATTTCTCATGTTTTCAGTTCTGGTTTATATCTATCATCATTTTTATGTATTTATTTTAGTGTTATTGAGATAGAATGGCATTTTAATGTTCTTGGGTGGAGAAGGATTGTTCTAATCCTGCTATTTTTTGTGTTTGTCTCTCAAATATTGAGTGAATTAACTCACAACTTTTGCAATTTTGAATTGTGAGCCCATCTCTGGTATGTCATTTTCTATGAGAATCCTTTACCACCAGGACTGAGGACATCTCTCAAAATAAAATTTGCATACATACTTCTGCTAAGTGCTCCAGGGAAGTTCATGTTCATTTCTCAACTTGAGGATTCCTAGAAGATAAATTCAAATCTCATACCCAAAGTAAAGGAAAGCTAAATCCAGTTTCCACTTTGTTTTTGGCCACTCATATAATTTCTTATATCCTTATGAACTCATCCAATCATTTACATGGTTGACTATTTCATTTTATGCAGCATTTGCAAGTATTTTATAGATGGCAAATTTTGATTATCTAATCTTCCATGTTTCCAAAACCACTACTATCAAAAATTTGATGCTTTTATTTTCTAATACTTTACATTCTTGCTTTCTCAGCTTAATTACAAATCAAAGTTATTCAAAATAACTAACTATAAATTTATAAAGGAAGCATATCAAAATATCTCATACTTAGATCGATTTAAATTATAAAACAAAACCTGGTGAATCCTGAAATATCAGGATTGGATGACTTCACAGAATACTAAGACTTCAACTAGACAACTGACAACCTGATTTATGACAAGTCATTGCAACCACTGTCAGACATCAGCTTATCATTTTCTACTTCCCCAAAATTGGCAAGGTTGATATAGAAAAACTGCCTTTGGAGATACAACATTATTGAGACTTTTGGTAGAGCACAAATCAGTATTAAAACATAACTTAGAAAAAACTTAGTCCTTCATTGTGATTTGAGAGTCAAACAAAGGTTGACTGGCCTCCCAAAAATTGTTTCCCCCTTATCTTGAGAGACCTCTTGCCCTGTTCCCAGCCTGAATTAGAGTCTTACTAAGTTACATGCAAAATTGTTATCATTATCTCCCAAAAGCTGAAGTGAAAACACCCTGAGTTCACTCAGAAGGCTTTCCTCAGTCTTCTCTTCTAACAAGATAAGTTTATCAGCTTTACTTAGAATACAGTAGTGGTTCTCAAACTTCAGTGTGTGTGAGAATTACCTAGGGAGCATATTAGAAGCACAGATTCCCAAACCTATCTCACCTACATCCCATATTTTCTGATCAAATCTAAGGGAATTACGTATCTGTATTGTGATATATAGAGAATGTAGCTTTGGGGAAATTAACAAACTAATTCATTCAATCAGCAAAAAGGAGTGCAGGTGAATTACAACTATAGTAGTGCTAACAGAGTCTACTGGAGGGGAAAGAAGCAAATATAGAAAAACTAAGTGGAGATCTAGACACCCATTCAAAAAAAGAGCCTTGCCAGACATCAGGTTGTTTGTGGCTACAGTGCTTAATAGCCAGGACCCCTGGCTCATCTCTTCTCCCACTCACCTCTGGACTCTCAGATTTGTTTCTTGGAACTTTGAGACAAATTTTGCCCCTATCTGCACTCGATCAGACACCCATTCAAGCTAAGGGCCTTGCCGGATGTCAGGCTGCCTGTAGCAGGCTTAACAGCCTGGACCTGTAGTTCATCCCCTTCCCCACTCATCTTTGAACTCTCAGGACTTTGATGTTTTGGATAAGGTTCAACACATAAAACAGTCTCTTCTTTGTTACTGAATTGATGCTCAGCAGCTCAGTTTGAGGCACACCTGTTCTTAAGAAATAGGGAGGACTCGGGAACCAGCAGTTAGCGTAATGGCTATGTTGCTGGACTCCCACGTAGTCGACCACGGTTCGTGTCCTGGACCCGGTGGCTTAAAACTCATGCTGGGCGCATGTGCGTGCGTGCCCAAGATCCCGAGAGGAGAATGGAGGAGAAGGGATTGCGGCGTGACCATCCCCCGTGGGGGGTGATTTCTCGCTTTCTGTCTCTATGTCTCTCTCTGTCTGTCTGGCGAGCGCACGCGCCCTACAGTGAAAATCTCTCAAAAAAAAAAAAAAAAGAAATAGGGAGGACTTTGGGTCACCCAGGACCAGTGATAACAACACAGGGTGCTGGTGAACAACAGGGAGGCAGAGCAGAAGAGAGATTGCCAATTTCCTACTCCTGCACACATCTGAATGCACACATACCTTGAATAATTAAGGAAGGAAAGTATAGATCACCAGATGACTAGGAACAATCACAGAGGCATAAGATACATAAACAACCAACAAAATGTCTCTCCCCCAAGGGAAAAATCAAATCTGCACCACCCACAGACAACACTAAATGTCAGATAAACAACTAATAATACTTGTAGTGACCAAACTAAATGAGATGCAAGAGAAAAGAGACAACAACCTCCAGGAGATGAGGAAGTCCTTTCATGATTGAAAGAAGAAATAGACACCATAAAAAAAGAATAAAACAGAACTGTTAGAGATAAAGAATGTGATACAGGGGAACCAGCAGTTAGCGTAATGGCTATGTCGTTGGACTCCCACGTAGTCGACCGCGGTTCGTGTCCCGGACCCGGTGGCTTAAAACTCACGCCGGG